>NW_008656382.1:26051-46863 GCF_000695815.1 Acanthisitta chloris | reverse complement strand
AGTGTATGGTTCTAGGCATCTGAATTATATACAATGAAAGATAGATTATACAAATTTGGTTACATTTCTACGTATAACCCTTGACATTTCAGAAATTTTCAGAGATTTGATTGTCCCCAGAACCATCTTGTGTCAGATGACAAGATGGTACTGTCTTGGTTAGAGTTTTCACTCATCAGAGAAGATGTCATAATATAGAGACTTCCAAGCTAATTGCAAGAAACCAGCAACCCCCAAACCACACCTGGGTGTAGAGATATTGAAATACCATCCACTTTGCACATTACCACCTCTAGCTGACTGGCTGAAAGAATACATTCAAGAGGAAGGTTTGATCTCAGAACATCAGTGGGAATATAAATATAGCAAAAATTTACCTGTAGGTAAATTTTGTTAGGCACTTCAGCAATAATCCAGTTATACAAAATCTTTCAGAGGCTGCAATTTTGCACCTCTGTTCTTTGGTTCTGCAAAGGACAGGGAGAGCAATTTTCCCTCTTACATCATGGGGATTCATGTGTTATTATTTGATAAGAAGCTACAGGACAAGAATGATACAATACCATCCCCATAAATGCTTAAATTCCAGGCACCTCTGGTTCCAGGTATCAACTGTTTAGTGTTACTCCTCTCAACAGCAGTACTGTTTCCATTATTTGACTTCATCTTGGGCTGGTAAAAAATTGATTTAAATTGTCATAATTTGTGTTGTTTATAAAATACTATCTGGTTGTTAGCATATGCCCAGAGAAGTTGTGGATGCCCCATCCCTGGAAGTGTTCATGGCCAGGTTGGATTGGGCTTTGAACAATCTGGTCTAATGAGTGGAATTCCTGCCCGTGGTAGGGGGGTTGGAATTAGATGGTATTTCAGGTCCCTTCCAACCCAAACCATTCTATGATTCTGTGATCATTAGGGCTTCATCTGCAGGTCTTGAGGCCTGTGGTTAATGAGAGAACAATGCCT
This sequence comes from Acanthisitta chloris, assembly GCF_000695815.1. Lineage (NCBI taxonomy): Eukaryota > Metazoa > Chordata > Aves > Passeriformes > Acanthisittidae > Acanthisitta > Acanthisitta chloris. Next base: position 45,897 of record NW_008656382.1, on the reverse strand, counting down.
TTGAACAATAAAGCCTTTCCAGTTTACACATTGTGTATCATCTCTGCTTTTTCAATACTTTGCTCAAAGTGGTAGAACGCAAGGATTTCCTAATTCACTGGTAAGCCCAGTGCTCATATCTATGTTACTTTCCATATAAAACACTTAGAATACACTCAGCTGTGAATGTAAAGCCAAAGCTGAACAGTGAATTCTCCTTAAGGCCTGATTTTCCAGGCAGTTTTTTGCCTATGGAGATGTTTCAGCATTAATTTTGATCATATTCTCTTTCACACCCTCTATCTAAGGTACTAAAAAGGGAATTCACAGGAATTCGTAAGGTGCCATAAGCAATGTTCTCAGAAGTGCAAAAGAAATGAATACGATAATAGCTTTCAAACTAAGTTCTCCTCAATGTGTTTAGTTCACTGGGTGTTAAAGAACATTTAGTAACAGTTTAAACGAGTCAAATGAGGATGCAATCAGAATTCATCAGGTAAGGCACTACCCAAACTGAATGTTATACCCTCTTTGTACATGCTCTGAAGGTTTCTCTCCCTTCTTGACCTGTTCAGATGAAAGCTGACAGGTTTCTTTAAAGCACATTTTTCAGGGACATTTATCAGAGCACTGGAAAAGATGGGATTGATGCTTTCTCTTGCTTTTATTTTCTTTTTAAGCCTACTGTTTAATATCTCAGCCCACTCTGCATAATGAGAGCTGTCAGACTTCTGCTAAAAGTTTCTTTCTTAGCAAGGGTAGCACACGGGGCATGTCCACGGCTGGAAGTACATTTCCAATCAGTCTTTCTAGCATTAAGAGGTTTGTGCCATTCAGAGGTGGATTACAGCACATGTTGCACATTCTCTTAGTTCTGGGTGTGCAAGGTCAGCGTCTATAGGAAATGTCATGATCTGGCTGCAAAGCTTTCGCTTGTTTCAGCACTTATTTGTGATACATATTATAAAGATTAGATTTAAATTATATATTAGGAAGAAGTTATTACCTGTGAGGGTGGTGAGGCGTTGACATGGGCTGCCCAGAGAAGCTGTGGATACCTCATCCCTGGAAGTGTTTGAGACCAGGTTGGACAGGGTTTGGAACATGTCCCTGGCAGTGGCAGGGAGTTGGAACTAGATGAGCTTCAAGGTACCTTACAACTCAAATCACTGTGATTCTATGATTCTATGGTATGAGACCCATAAGGAAAATTCCCATAGAATGTCATTGGGGAAAATAAAAAAAGACCTTGTCTCAGAATGTTTTAAGTGCTTCAAACTGAATAATGAATTTGTTTTTCTCCATGGGATTGAATGTAATCTTCCACAGGAGATTGCTTGTACTCTGTGTTGATCCATATATTTTCAGTGTGACTACTGTTAAATTCCTAGAAGGAACATTTCAAGGTGTGAGGTGCTTTTTTTTTTGTTTCATGTCTACTTAATGCCTTAAGACTGATGCAGACAGAAACAGCAGGTGTCTGGACTATCTTACAAAGATGTAAGAATCTGAATAACTTTTTAATTTAAAGCTAGAGACCTTATTGCATATAATATAATGCTGACAACTATCTCCCATCAATAACAGCTAACAGGACAGATTTACTGATTAGTCAAATTTACTTGAGTATGTTGCACAAACATATTTCATAAAAGTATGTATTTGAATGTGTTGCCCACACAGAAGGCTGAAAGGAGACGTAAGGATGGTAAAATGTGGGATAAGTAACTGGAATTTGCAAGCAGAATGAATGGATGATGCTGCAAATACTCTTTTTTTGGTTGGGGTTTTTCTTCCATCACATGGAGACATCAATGCTACGAGTTACATACTGCAGGTTTCACCTGGCACATTTGCTCAGATAGGGCACTCCTTGGCTTGGGAGAGTCATCTGGAGTCATGTCATGTGATCTGTTCACCGCTGTTGTTATAGTAGTGCAGTTTCCTAATGTTGGACCTCATGGCCAGACAGCTGCCCAGTCTGATCAGCAATTTGCAGCCAGGGCTCATAGGACACATGAGGTCTTTGAGCATGATAGCTTTTGAGGTCCTGTGTGGCTGATATATGTGATGCCAAACAAGCTAAGGTGGAACATGAGTTGGGACCTTCAGGTGAGACCTTCTTATTCAAGGAATGAGATTTAATACATACAGAATTAGTAAATTTTTAGTTTGGAAAAGACCTCTAAGATCATCAAAGCCAAGCATTAACCAAGCATTGACCAGTCCACTATTAACCACATCCTCAAATACATCTACATGTCTTTTAAATACCTCCAGGGATTGTGGCTTTTACTACTTTGTGGGCAGAATGTGCCAGGAGTTGACAACCAGTTTGGTGAAGAACTTTTCCAACTTTCTAATCTAAACCTCCCCTGGAACAACTTAAGGCTATTTCCTCTTGCTCTATCTCTTGTTACTTGGGAGAAAAGACCAATCCCCACCAGGCTACAATCCCCTTTCAGGTAGTTGTAGAGAGTGAGAAGGTTAGCCCTGAGGCTCATTTTTGCCAGGCTGAGCCACTCCTCATGGGACTTGTGCTCCAGACCCTTCCCCAGCTCTGTTGCCTTTCTCTGGACACACTCCAGCACCTCAATGTCATTGAAAATATGAAAATATCTCAACCTGGTGGGATGCACAGAAGCTCATTATCACTCCAAGAAAACTGACAAGCAATAAATAAAACTGTCAGAAGATATTTGTTTTGATTATTTAAGGTAAGCAATAAAACTGAAGTTCAAGAAGGCTCCTGACATGGGTAGGTGGCATTAATTCTTGACACACACAGTCTTAGAAGAAATAATTTGAAATATTCATGTAATATATTAGCTACTAAGTCAGTTGTGAAGGGAACACGCCTGCACACTGCAAGATAAAAAATGATGCAAACTTGCAAGTGCAAATCCCAGGAAGCACAAGGAAGGAGATGGAAAATATTATGGCAACAAATGCATTGCCATCACTTAGGAATATATTCTCAGAATTGATCAACTCAGTTATCAAAAACAGTGTTTTTCTGTTTTGGGCAACGACATTACAGTACAGTGCGGTATAGACATAGACAAACTGTCTGTGAGAAGAGCCCATGAACCAGACTAGCTCTGTGAATAAAAATTTCATGGAACTGTGTTGACCAAAAAAGTACATTGTTCCAGCAATATTGATAATCTCATATGCTCCTCTCCTGGCACAGTTAGCTTTGCTAGTATTGTTGTAGCCCTGATTTCCTGTACAATATAGGTCCAGAGAGGGGAAATGAAGCCAGTGGATGGCCTAGAGAACATGTCTGATTAGGGGTGGCTGAAGGAGCTGGGGGTGTTTAGTCTGGAGAGAAGGAGGCCCAGGGGGAACCTTATTGCTCTCTGCAAATACCTGAAAGGAGGTTATAGCCAGGTTGTGATTGGTCTCTTCTTCCAGGTAACAAGCAGCAAGACTCGAGGAAATTGCCTCAAGTTGTGCCATGGGAGGTTTAGTTTGGATATTAGACAGAATTTCTTCACTGTTAGGGTCAGGCATCGGGACAGGCTGCCCAGGGAAGTGTTGGAGTCACCATCCCTGGAAGTGCTCAAAACATGTAGATGTGACACTTAATGATGTTATCTAGTGGTGGACTTGTCAATGCTGGGTTAATGATTGGACTTGTTGATCTTAGAGGGCTTTTCCAACTTTAATGGTTCTATGATTCATTGATTCTCTTTTGCTTGACATCTTAGTAATGAAACCTTTCATTTAAACCAGTCTTTCGCTCAAAGAGGACAACAGTCTTTTTTCTGCCTGGCAAAATATTATGAACAAATGAGCAATACCATAAAGGCCTTTAACCCTTCATATATGTGTCCAAATAGGGAGACTACCATGGGGATTTCTAGGGGGATGAAGGTGCATGAGATCCAAGTCTAAACCAGGAGCCATATCAGTTTAACAGCTGTGTTCAACTTCCACCTCTGTAGACTTTCAGATTTTCCCACAAGCTTACAAGTATTCATTAAGTAGAAAGAACTTAGTATCTTAATCTTGATGGTTTTAATTGCTGACCTTAGTATTTTGTCTGTGAAGATATATTGTGCATATCAGTGCAAGATTTAGAAAGAACCACTGAAGTGTAATACTAAAATCTGTGCAAAACAATTCATATTTTTGCTCTTCTGAGTTTTAGAATCAGCTAACTAAGCAAATATCAGAGCCACCAATGAAACATTTACTCTTCACTTAGGAAGGACAAACCAAAGAAGCCTTAAGGCCTTTCCTGGAGTTGTACTTTGCCAGACAGGGAACACATATGACCATACACCAAACATCTGCACATTGTCTGGGTTTGACAACAACACAAACAACTTTAAACATGTGACAGTATAGGGATACAGATGGATAAATACTAAGGCACATCTTGGTAGTCTTACAGGTCTTTAGGCTTTCTGCATTCCGGTTGCAACCTATTAGTGATCTGTCTACTAATATTAAATAAGCTCCTTTAAAGTATTTTCCCTAGATTGATTTGAATCAGGAACTCTGAGATTTGAAATAGGTACTCCTTCATTCCACTTAAAATAAAATGGTATTTCTGCTGAAAAGTCTGTTCAAGAAAACTCTATATGAATTCCTGATCTGCAGTTCAGCTGAGCATTCTGATTCCATCATCTCGTATTAGGCTGTTGTTCCAGAACAAAATAGTCTTAATATGCAGGAGGAAAAAAACCAAACAGCCCATAGATAGCTACTTAACTCATGAGCAAATACTAACAATTTTAGACAGGATTTTAATCACAGAGGCCTCTAAATGTCTGTATTTTCCTCTTGGAGGAAAAATGCAGGACATTGCTGGTGTTATCCTGTGGACAATTCTGTTGAACTCAAATGAGAATGAACCATGTGTTTTGGTAAATTATAAATGTAGTAGATTAAAATATATCACTGTGCTTTAAAATTCCTATTTTAATCATGATATAAAAAATGCAAGCAGAACTCATAATTTTTAATGCTCTTTCCCAGTTACTCTAATTTCCCAAAGAAAACATTTTTGGGTTTATTGGTTAGACTAGGCTACTAGAGCACAGAATTTAAGGTACTTTCTGGAAACCCATAGAAAACACTAAAATAGTATTAATTTATTTAAATAAATAAATAGTTTTACATATATATATTCAGCCTTTTCATTACCTTGGAAAATGATAAATGAAGTCTTACTTAGTTACTAGATAGTGACTGGCATTTTACTCCCAATTTGTATCAAGCGTGTTTGTGTGGGTATAGGGATTCAGATGAAAACGCACAACATGAACAGTGCAGAATTGCTTTTGTTAGATAAATATCCCCCTCTCTTCCTCCTGCTTCCAGCTGTTTAAATCAACACTGAAAACTGCACTTGGAACAATGCCAGATGACTCTGATAAATAAACTGCAGCATTAAAATGAGAAATATTTCCTATAAGCTGAAAGAAGAGGTAATTAAGCAAAAAGCTTAAAAAGACACAGAAAGCAAAAATATTTACCTTTGGCAATTTACTAAGTAATTCCATATGTCATTTGAAGCTCTAAAATTTATTTAAATCTCTCTAAAATTTATTTCAACCCTGACCAATCAATTACTTATGTCCCTGTTCAGCTTCAGTTAATTTTGATAATAAAAACAAAGGGGTGTGTGTGTTCTTATTTTCTATAGCAGAGTCACTACTATTTGGGGTACATTAGGTAATGGTTGAACTATACCTAATAAGGTGTAATTTAAAAAATTTTACTTTAAAAATGTTTTAACAATTCTATGTTCTGCTTCTGCCCATGTAAGAAGACTAACTTGCTAGCTTCAATTTATGAGATGATTGGTTCTGCATATTATTATTAATTTATTGAACCTATTTATTGAAACTATTGCATAATGGCAAATAGTCCCTCTAAAATATTTTTTTTAGTCCCAGTGTCATTTTAAACAGGAGTTAAATCAGTTTTTGTAAATAATGTATTTAAAGTGAAATTGTCATTCTGTTTTTAAATTACCACAGCACAAACAGATGTTTGTTTCAAGTGTTTCTAATGTCTTTCATAGAATGAGATTATACAGTGGAGGCATTAGAAAAATTGCTTTGGGGGTGGGTTTTTTTGTGGTTTTGTTTGGGGTTTTTGGTTTGTTTGTTTGGGGTTTTTTTGAGTTTTTTTTAAATTTTATTTTAATTTTTGCTGCTTAGCTCATTTTTAGGACTGCACTTGATTTTGAGAGGTTTTAATATTTTAGGATATCTTTTTTCCTGATGCTGGACCAAACACCCAGGCAGGCATGGGAGCAAGGAGTGATCTGAGAAACACTAAGCTCATTTCGGTGGCTCCTGGGACTCAGCAAAATACACTGCGGGAACTCCTCTGGGCTATGGATGCCTTGTATTCTCTTTCCAGAACAAAGCTGTCCCTACTTCACTCTTGCTTCTCCTTTCTCTCTCCTCATTCCCCCTTCTTTGTCCCTTTTAGAGACTCCCTTTTCCAGTTGCCAGTATGATGATACTCTGGGACTAAGTGATCATAAACAGAAAATAACCGAGTCCACACCCTACCCTGCAGGTGTGGACATTGCAGACAAGTATCTTAAACCAGTCTGACTGATTTATTTATATAAGGAGTATTGATTTTCTCCTTCTCTCCATGAACCAGAAGGTGGCATCTGATTACTGGCTTGTAAATTTGCATCTCTTCTATCTTTACTGCAGCGGTCAACTCCAGTGATTTCTTTTCTTTACTTAGCTATCAATGTGAGAATTAATGCCCACCTGTTGATATATTTCAGTCAAACACCTATACTTTAATATATATATATGTACATAATTGTTAACCAGTTTCCTTAATGATAGTAATATTTAACCTTGCATTGAACTGTTTTGCTTTAAGGATCTGAACTCACTGTGCATTTATTGACAGGTTCAGCAACACAATCCAGGAGCTTGATGTTGTTACTACCCTTCACCTGACGGGAAAATAAAAGCAAAAGAGATCCAAAGGTCTCCTTTGGAGGCAGACAGAAATGTGAGAAAGCATGAAATACTTAACTTTCCTTGCTCTCTCTCATGAACTTTTTGTTGCAAGATCACCAGGTAACATATTTTATAAAACCATGAAATTTTTTGACTTCTCTAGGTCAATTCCTCAAGTGCCTGACATAAGTTTGTACAGTATTCAGACCTTGGTGAGCAATTTGTATTTGGGCTTTAATTAACTCTCATGAAGATGAGTAAGCGTTCTGTGACCCCAGCATAGCTGATCCACAGATGAGTTGTTCCCATCAACCTGTAAGTGTTTGGCTCTCTTTAACCAAACGAGTCACGCTCTTAGCCCCAAAGGTTCCAGACAATTTGCACCGAGTAAAAGATAGTTCTCATAAATGGTTGTTATAATATAAGAGAGGGGATTTTTGTGAGAGCAAAAGTAGAAATAATTGGCTTTTCTTATGAGAAACAGCTGGGCAGAGGTACAAAGAGAGCTCTCAGTGGACAATGTCGGGTTCAGAGTGTAATGGCTGTCAAGACCTACAATTATAAATAGTTTTGGTTGAGTTGGATCATGTTGATTGATAATCGAGAGGATTCGGATGCTTGGAACTTTCTGGCCTTAGTCATCACAGGCTGTTTGCTGTCAAATGGTCCTTTCCCTGACAGAAGGTGTTGCTATAGTTTTTATAGACCACAGACAAGATCAGCTTGCACAACTGAAGAGAACAAACTGTACTCTGGACAGCTGGAAGTACTAATATATCACACAGACATACAGTCCTATTTCTCCTTAATCCCATAAACAGTGAGCCATAAAATATCACTTAGAAAGTGCATGGGAAGTTGGGCAAAGACACAAGGAAAGCCAAAATGCCTATCTCTATCTCCAGGGAAGGAGCAGGAATTACTGGTGCAGGTTGTGAGTGTGAGTATTACAAGGTGACAGGAACATGGCGAAACAGCAGTCAGGAGCGGAAGATGGGAACTGACAGGAATGAGCTGTTCAAAATCAAAAAGAATATAGTTAAAGGTAATGGGATACTGACTTATTTAATGCAACAGTAAAGAAACAAGAGGGAATATCTTGGGTGAAAGAGAAGCTATCTGGGACAAAGTCACACAGGAAGAAATATGAAAGAGTTATTGGCACAGTAATTCTTGCAGCTCCTTATAGATTGTTGAGAGAAGCCATGTGAATACAGAGAGTGACTTTTGTGATGACTTCATATGCTAGTGTTTTATACAAACATATGTGCATATTCTTATAGACATAAATTATCTATTTTATATCACAGTGTGGTTCTAAATCATATAATCTATGTATCTCCATGACTGAAATGTTATTATGAACTAAATCATTCTGCAGAGTTTCCAGTTCTCAGATAAAAGCTGAAGAACAATTAAAAAAGTACCAATAAGATTCAGTTCCTCCTTTTCGAGCTGGTATCTTTCTCTGACAAATTCAATGAACAAACATGTGACAGGTCAGGCTTGATTTTTTTTTTTTTGAAGTTTTTTTCCAGGTAGCAAGTATGCTATAGAAGGAAGATCCATTGGGAAGGTTATGTACATCTGAGCAAGGGCTCACAGAACCTGGGTGGTGGTTGAGGTAAACACTCTCTTCCCCTTCTTGCCCTTGTGTTCAACTCATCTTCACAACTAACTCTACATTTTTTCTTGAATTCATATAAATATTTTTGCACTGCTTTAATTTCTTTTCTAGTTCTCACTTGGTTTGATTTTACAATTCTGCTTTTCTATTCTTTTACATTGTTCAACATCTTTCAAATCAATTTATACTTCTGATCTTGCCTTGGATTCAGGTGACTACTCAGGAATGGGGGAGAGATAAATGGAATAAGCCATGAAAGATAAGATTTAACTGCTTTTACAAAGAAGGTTCAGTGGATGGAAAGAGTCCAGTAGAAATTTAGAAAAACAGAAGAGTTTTAGTCATCAAAACAGTGCAGAAGAGCCTGTTCAATACAAGAAGTAGAAGCAAAAATTGGATGGAGTTTATCATGCTCATCAAAATTATTTTTGGATATCAGTGTTTACAGTACTGAAAAAATTAGTATTTCAGAAAGACTTTTCTGTCCTGGATCATGAAAAAAAAAAAAAAAAAGGAAAGAATGAGGTTCATCTTGCATAACATTGAATGTCAACAGAACAAACATCTGCAGATAAAACCGTACCAGACTCCCTTCACAGTCAGTGGGGAGACAAGTGACCTGTTTGGGGTCTGATGTCATGTCTCCCTTAGAAATGTAATTTTAGAAGAAACTGAGTATTTAGGAAGGGAAGCTTTAGAGGTAGCTTAGACATAAGTGTTCCTGTTTTGTTTTAGTATCTAAAGGTACTGCATGAAAAATTACAGAAATGGATCTGCTTATGGATTACACCAATTTGCAGGTTAAAATAGAAAGCACATGCATGTGTGTGTGTATAGACGTGTGTAGCTTCCACAAATGAATCCAAAGGGGAAAATGAGATATGAGCATGTAACTACTTTTGTTATATTCCTTCTGCTATCACAGTGTTATACAAAGCTTTTATTTAGAAAAGGTGGTAATTTTATCCCAACATACAGAACACCTGGCTTCCCAGGAATCATTATGGTGAAGGAATGTTTTATAGTTTTATGATGGTTGCCATCAAAAAACAATAAGAAGAGTAAATGTGTTAACTGATATCTAATTGTCTTTCTGTGGCTGGTTTGACAGAATAAAACACCAGAACCTTCTGGAAGCAATTAAAGGTATTAATAAAATGGATTTGCTGTGCACATTTATTGCTGATCAGAGCACAGAGCACACGAACACACAGCATGTATGAAAATTACATTATTAAGCTGCATAAAGTGCTCTTTTATTTCACCTGGACTTCACTGTTTGCTATTGTGGTCTGGGAAACAAAACCACAGAGAAAATGGAAAAACTGGTTCAGTCACATAAATGAATAAAGAATGAAATATATAGGCTTTCTTTTCTCAATGCTTTGCAAGCCTCGGGATAAAGTTACCCCTGACATAAGTTTAGTAAGACAAATCAGAGTGAGGAATTTGGGGTTTATGCTTTCATCTTTGGGCATGTTATTATTTGGTTTATGTTGTTTGGCAGATGGAGCTTATCCACAGTAGTAGGAATAAGCAAAACTTCTCATTTTTTAATTATAATTACATTCACATTTCATTTTCAGTGGAGATTAACAGGTTCCCCTGCATTGTCTGAAACACTGAAATGCACTTACTGGAATAGACATACAAATTCCTGCAGTACTTACCCAGTCCTTCGCCATTGACCTCTGATAGAAGAGCTTCTGCTCACAGATTTTCACAGAACACATAAGTATGTGCGTTTGGATGTGCACATGACTGCAGAAGTTGAAGAAAGAGGGCAAAATTTCTATCCAGAAAAAAAAAATTCAGACTAATTGTGGAAGTTAAGCCTACTCCTTTAAAACATTTCCATACTGTGAGCCTTTTACAGCTGCAAATAGATTAAAGGGGTGTTTAAAGGTATAGCATTAAATGAGTACAAATAACTGTTTTACGTAAGTTGCCTGGGGTACATCAGTAGCCTTCTAAATGATCAAAAGGTATAGCTGGAGGCAAGGTCCAAAACCACCTGCTTATATAAAAGCCTTTTATATGAGGTAGCTGATATCATACATTTACATTGATCTTCCTTTAAACACTGTAATGAAATCAGCATCAAAATTATGTTAAAGTACTGTTATAAGTACCTTAAAGGGATGGGAACAGGAGAAGTACAGCTCCATCCTTGGATTGCCCCACGTACTACTGCACTGGGATCATGTATAACACCTCTACCTGTCTGCAGGTCGGCAGGGCTAAGCTGTCTTAAGTATTTTTAAACCAATTTTGAGACTGATTCAGCAAAACTCTGAGGGATACTATTCACTTTAAGTCCATGAGCAGTTCCACCCAGCACATGGAGGACTTCATCCCTTGCTGAACTGATCTAATCTAGGCTTGAGCAGGGATGTTTGGCTGAATAAGACTCAGACTGGATAGAGGCACTTTGCCATTATTGCTTTGCTAGACTGGAGGGTTTTCAAGCCAAATTAAGAGCAAAAGTTTATTCAGAAACAACTAACATATTTTCTTCTAAGTGTGGCACTTCCAAATATTTCACACTTGATCATAGAATCATAGAATATAGGAGTTGGAACAGACCCAACCTCCTGCCATGGGCAGGGACACCTCCTCACTAGATCATTTTGCTCAAGGCCTCATCCAGCCTGGCCTTGAACACTGCCAGGGTCAGGGCAGCCACCACGACCCTGGGCAACCTGTTCCAGTGTCTCACAACATTTACAGTGAAAAATTTTTTTTCTCGCATCCAACCTGGACTTTCTCTCCTTCAGTTTGAGCCTGTTACCCCTTGTCCTATCACTGCAGTTCCTAACAAAGAGTCCCTCTCTGGCTCCCTTGTGGTGCCTTCAGATATTGAAAAGTTGCTATGAGGTCTCTATGCAGTCTTCTCTTCTCCAGGCTGAACAGCCCCAATTCCCTCAGCCTGTCCTCACAGGGGAGATGCTCCAGTCCTCTTACCAACTTTGTGGCCTCCTCTGGACATGCTCCAGCAGTTCCATGTCCCTCTTAACATTGAGGGCACCAGAACTGCACACAGTATTCCAGGTTGAGTCTCATGAGAGCAGACTAGAGGGGAAGAATCACCTCTTTTGACCTGCTGGCCACACCCCTTTTGATGTGGCCCAGGATTCAGTTGGCTCTCTGGGCTGCTAACACACACTGCAGCTCATTGTGAGTTGCTCATCCACTATCACTCCCAAGTCTTTCTCCTCACTGCTGGTTTCAATTACTTTCCTACCCAACCTGAAGGTGTACCTGGGATTGCCATGGCCCAGATGTAGGACCTTGCACTTCATTTTGTTGATCTTCATGAGGTTTGCATTGTTACACCTCTCAAGTCTGTCAGGGTTCCCCTGGATGGCACACCACTTCCCTCCAGCATGTCGACTGCCCCACACAGCTTGGTGTCGTCAGTGAACTTGCTGAGGGTGCACTCAACCCACTGTCCATGTTGCCAAAAAAGATGTTGAAGAGTATTGACGCCAGCACAGACCCCTGAGGGACACCACTTGTCACTGGCCTCCACATGGACAATGAGCCGCTGACCGCAACTCTCTGTGTGCAACCATCCAGCCAGTTCTTTATTCAGTGAGTGGTCCACTCATCAAATACATGCCTCATATAAAGTATTTCACACTTCTGAATATCTAAACAGTGCAAGAAGCTTCACTGTTCTAAGGAAAGATAAATGATACCAATATCTGCAGTATTATTACTCTTCATGCATCGGTCAGTTATTTTCTAAAGCTTTATCTTTTGAATCAGTTCAGCATATCTTGATATTTGTAATGTGGACAATCCTAAGCAAAGGTGGTCCTTGAAAGAATGGTATTTATGCAATTAGTACCAAAAAGTACTTCTTAGACAAGCTATATATTGTGGTAGAGCAATAACTGTCTTTTGGTTTCTCTATCAGAGACTGGATGGGGCTCTGAGTTTAGTGGAAGGTGTCCCTGCCCATGGCAGGGGGTTAGAACTAGATGAACTTTAAGGTCCCTTCCAACCAAAACCATTCTTTGATTCTGTTTGTGCCTACTCCTGCTGTACTAACCAGATACTAACAGTTTAACACAAATAAAAAGCATGTGGTCATAACTAAAGGTGAGGCAGAAAAAATAAGAAGCAAAATCTGAAGTGGGAATATTTTCATTGACTCCTATGGGATTTGAGGATGTCTGAGTAACACTAGACAGCAAGCTAGCTAAGAGGAATTTTATCTCATGAGACCACTGTTGGCAAAACCAAAACTTTCCTTTTACTTGTCTACCAAGAAAAGTTTTGAATCTGCAACTGACTGTAAGTGCTTATAACATGGCTTATCTAAGTAGTACTTTAATAAAATACTACTTTAATAAAAGTACTGCAGCCTTGCCTCATAGTTTGCAGGACTGGGGGCAAGTCTGAACCTGCAAAGCAAGTAACCAGATAACATTTTTTTCTACAGTATTGCCAAGATGTTTCTTAGCTATTGGACGTAAAAGACAAAAAACAGAACTCAGACCTGGGCTAGATTTATTTTTCTTGCTAAAATATGGCAATGAAACTGATGTTGTATTTCCCCCTTAGAAAATAAAATATTTAGTTCACTTTTAACTGGGGGGGGGGGGGGGGGGGGGAGGGGGGAAGGGAAAAAAAAAGAAGAAAAAATAACCTAGTAAAAATTCCTAAAAAGAAATCTGCAAACCTGAAAGGACATTGATCAGCTCCTTCTCTCCCATGATCACATGTACAATAGGAAGCTTTTAAAGTGCCCTTATTGTCAGGATACTGACCTTGTTTAAAATAGAAAATGGCATCTTTGTGTTCTGCATTTATTCCCTAACTGGGTAACTTCCATCCAAAAATGGGGGGGGAAGCTTTTTTTGATTCATAATACTTAGACCATATTGCTTATAAAGAGATGGAATATCCCTGGAAGATCCCAGAATTATGTTCATTACTTTTACAGAGAAAAGTGTTTACAAAGTCTGGGGAAAAGGGAAAAAAGCCTTCACCAACCTCAGGGTTTAAAAGCCTTTTTCAAGATATGCTTTTTCTCTCCAAGGTGCTGAGTTGGCATTGATAAAAAGACCTCTCTTTGAGAATAAAATGCAAAAAGTCAAAACAGTTTTCCACTTTAGAGGAAGCCTTTCAGTGTGTTTGCCACCATTTCAGTGAGTTTTCACCCACTCTAGGTGGTCAATATAGGAAGATCAACTGAATTTTTACAAAGGTAAAAACCAAAAAAATTATGTTATTTTGGCTAATGTGTAAGGACTGCAAAATTGTTGATGAAGTTTGGCTAAAAGGCACTAAGAAAAAAATCTGTGAGGCAATGAAATGCCTCGTGAGTATATAAATATCTGGGGGTAGATGTCAGAGGATGGAGCCTCTCTGTGGTGTCCAGCAACAGAACAAGAGGCAATGGGCAGAAACTGATGCACAGGAAGTTCCACCTGAACATGAGGAAGAACTTGTGTACTGTGCAGTGACCACACACTGGAACAGATTGCCCAGAGAGGCTGTGGATTCTCCCTCACTGGAGATATTCCAGAACCACTGGGAAGTAGTCCCACACCATGTGCTCTAGCATGACCCTGCTTGAACAGGGAGGATGGAAGAGATGACCCACAGTGGTCCCTTCCAACCTGGGTTTATTTTATAGTGGTTTACCAGGCTGTCACAGCACCTATTTAATAAAACTATTTTGGAATGTATGAGGCAGAGGACTATGTTCACACTGCTCATGGTATGTGCTGGTGCTTCCCCAAGAGCAAAATAGCCACTGAAAACAACAACATCTATGATACATTAGTAAATAAATATAAGCTAAAGAAATGCAACTTTTCTCCAAATCAGCAGTTACTGGAATAGGCATATTCTAAGCATTGCTCTGATTCCTAACACCTTAATTCAGAGATTTGGGTAAAAACATGTGACATACATGACATGACGTGACATGACACGTGAAATGCAAACATAAAAGTAAAAAGATCAGGCACTGAGATAATTCCATGCTCTCAGATAATTAATTTAATTCAATAAAGGGACACAAATATATATCAATCCCCAGTGGCCCTTTCCTAGACACTAGCAAGCAGACTCTTTCTAAGCATCTTGTAGTTTTTAGGAAATGTCTGCAAGGGATGCAGCTGTTTCAAATTCACCATCAGACTTCTATAAAAATGACTAAGATGAAAATAGAGTGCCACTCATTAAAAATCGGGGGAAAATTAAAAGAGGCTGAATGAAAAACTCCCTTACAACAAAACACAAAGAACCAGGGAACATGGTGCTTCTTTGAAGTATGGATGTTGGTGGACAGACCGCTCTGCATAAGACAATGATTTTCCAAGGACTTAATCTGCAGTTAGTCCTTACCCAGAAGCACATGAGCTGGAATAACAGCTGTTGGAGATGGTCACATGAAGAATGTTGAGCCAGCAAATGTCATCTATTTTCTTTCTGCCAACGAATACTGAATTCACCGCCTCCCTTTGTGATACAGGGTATAGGAGACCAAAGCAAATACCTGTTGTCAACACCTGGAACTAAAACGACCACCTGCCAGGACTGATTGGCACAATTCGCCTTTAACAAAAGCTGCCTCAAAAAGACTACAGGACAGAGACAGGCAGGCAGAGTTCAGAAGGAACTTAAATAGCACCACATGCTCCCCACAATGGCTTTATCTGAGTCCTGCTCAAATCCATCTCCCCTTGCTTTTTAATTCACAAGTTCCTGATATCTTTCAGCAATGGAAGAAGAAAGGAGGAGTAGAAAGGAAATAGCTTTCCCTCTGCTTTCTCCAAGAATAACACACTGTCTGTTTGGCTTTGGTTATGGGTAATGATAGCTGTAATTTCAGATTGATGATTTAGATCTGTCGTCTGGCCAAACATTGCTAGATATTTCACACAAACATGGGCTTGGGTTGAAGACTAAGGTGCCTAGAAAAATATGTTGTATTTAGCGGTCTGACAGTCTTGCAGAGGTCATGTCCTTGACTAGACTTTTTCCCCAAGCTCGAAGATGTTTCTGCCAAAAGGAACACACCAGGAGATTCTGCCTTTCAACAGGAGAGTGTCTGCCAGTTCCCTTGTCCTGTTTTTTGTTGTCTGCAAGACAGCAAGGTAACAAGGGAACTTGCAGCCTGATATCGCCTGCCTCCCACTAAGGTATTTATATGAGTACCACGGCTACCAGCTCCTGACCCTGCTGCATGCCATTTGAAATCTGCTCACCACCTATCTTTGACACTCATGCCACAGCTTGCTGAACCCTAAAATATGACTAAATCCATGTGTGGCAGCAAGTGCATCAAGTGCAACATATTCAATTTCCTCCTGGATGCAACCTGGCATTATCTGTATTTCTGAAAACTGCTACCATGTAGTAGCAGTAGCTATTTTTACGTTCCTAGCCCTGATGCAAATAGTGAAGTAAAGGGATGGCATGTCTGTATTTGGATTGTTGAAACTGAAAAGAATGGGAGCTACTGATGAAGTAAAGAAGTTTTGATAAATGTTCTGCTAAGGTCAAGTTGTTTGATAACTAATGTGGAAAGACACATCTGCAGATGGCCATCATATTGCCTACTAGCTGTTAAAAAGCACAAAGATGAAATACTTGAGTATTTATCCAACTGTGACAAAATAAATGTGGGAGTCCCAGTAAGGAAGTCCAGAAAGTAGCAAAAAAACATTGGAGCTCTCGAACTTCCTCATGATGGTGTCACGAGAGCACACACGTACCAGCCATCTTAATATTTTCAACACCCATCCTTTCTCATATGGAAAAGAAATTGGACAATCTAAGATGGAAAATTGAATCATAGAATCATAGAATCCATTAAGGTTGGAAAAGACCTCCAAGATCATCAAGTCCAACCCAGCACTGCCAAGCCCACCACTAAACCATGTCTTTTGAACACTTCCAGGGATGGTGATTCCACTACTTCCCTGAGCTGCATGTTCCAGTTGCAGGAAATGGAAAAAGAGATATCTTTTCTTCAGGAGTGTGGTGTTGTCCTTTGTAAGGATATTAAGATTAGAAGTGGATCTGTGACATGCTGGATCTGGATTTGTTAATTTAAAATGAGCCAAGGAGTGACATCTCATTCATTGTAATAAGCAAAAACTGGACAGAAATATGGTTGAGGAGAGACTACTATTAAAGCTAGTTTTTGTAATATTTCAGGGAAGACGTATCTGAGTTTCCTTAATTTACTGAGTCAATGTTTCTTTCAATGTTTATCCTACCAAGATTGTATAACAGACCTACAGAACCTTTCCCCGAGCTCACTGACATCAATGAAACAAGTAGAACTCCACTGTATTTCTCTTGTTAAATACTCTGTATAGGAAGATGATGACTTTATAAATATGTTGGTTTAGCTGGATTGCAGGTGAGTGGAGAAAAATTCAAAGAAAAAAATTTAGAAGTTAAACAATGGGTGGAGGGAAACAATTCTGCAGGGAACACTGACATCCCCTATGGAGATGCACACACCTGCTAACCATTGTGACATCTATTACCTGTTTTTTATGTTTTCTGGAGCATGTCATGAATTCTAATGTGTCATTTAGATGCGGCTAGGGCCTTACTTCAGTGGTGCAACCTAAGGAAAGGTGCCTTTGGCACTTATATTTCATATAATAAGCTTCATTGTGTAATCAGGTGTTTCTGTGAGAAATGCTTGATAGGGCCTTGGCATTGCTGAACTCGCCATACCCACCTAGACTCATTTTCCAAAGAAGGATCAGGTTCAAGGTGAAGATACTAATTCCACTAAGTCACATCAGGGAGTTACATTGCTGAGCTTCCTCAGAATCAATGCTTTTACTAAGATTGCAATGAATTCAAATAATAAAAAATACAGGATCAAAATAAATAGATGTAATAGCCCAGTGAGTAGCTATGGGGTTTCAACAACAGTTTCCACACCCAAGCAGAATTTTCTCATTACTGTAATATTCCATAGACAGATCTCTACATGTTTTCTGCAGTACCACTGGTCAAGATTGGCAAGATTCGTGGGGCTATGAGGAGAGAATGTGCAGTTCAGGCACTTGGTTGGAGGTAGGGAGCTTTGGTGTCTTCCTTTCTACAATGTTTATGGTTTGTAGAAAATAACTATCTAATGCTAAAGAAACATCATGCTTAACATCACCTGGCTCAGAAATCTTACATCATAATAGGGACACTTAATTCTGCCTTCTCCTGTCTAACTGATTAAATACTCCAAACAAAATAGGAGTTTAGCTGCTCACTTCAATGCCCTAATCCCTTTGTCAAACACCTTAGTTCACGAGTCAAGAACTAGGGATGAATTTCCTTCCCTGTAGCTTTTGCATCCCAAATCTGTTTGGCTTACAAAGTTTTTGGGAAGACATATTTTTGTGTCAGATGCTTTTAGAGCCAAATACATGTGGTAAGTAAATGGACTGCAATAGTCTGAAGGAAATGCCTTTAATATAACAAGGAGAGGATACTAATATCCATATAAATTTATTATATTTATTTTGAAGATTAATTTTGCCTTTTTCTCATGATCTATATGGCCTTATTTTTTTCCTCTTTAAAACAATCTGAATTTCCAAGCAAATAAATTCAGTGTTTCTCAGCAGAGGAATTTTTTTTCTAATCCAAAGATTATATTGGCAAGCTTACAGCATCCAGCAACCATTTTTGTTATTCTTATTTTTTACTTACATCCAGGCTGAGAAATACACTGAACACCAATGGGTATGTTTTATGGATATCCACACACAAAAAACAGAAACAAAAGAGGCAAAAAAACAGTCATAGGATAGAGCCCCAGTGAAATCAGTGAAAACATTTTCCTTTCAAAGCTTTCCTTTGCTAGCTAGGAAAATATTTATGAAATGCAGTTTAATGCATTTGCTGAAAATTAACACAGAGATGCATTTGCAGCTAATTAACCTATTCTCAAAGAAAGCAATTGGGAAATGCTTGATTAATGTTTAAGGCATAAGATACACACAAAAAATGTAGGCAAAACTTCATCATGGCACCCAGGAGATCGCTGTGTGACACAATCTAGAGTCTGTGTGTAGCTCACTCTCCACAGGAACTAATTTTGAAGCGCCAGAATGCTGTGAATTGTCTGTAAAACACTGTAGAAGAAGCTCAGTGTAGAACAGAAGGCATGCTTTCCCCAGGAAGAATGCTGATAAAATTTTAATGAAGTAACATGTTGTCATGGGGATTTGTTGCTATTCATTAATTCATTGTGCTTTTCCCCTATAGTTTTGCTGAAGTTGAGTGACAAATTGTCAAGTAGCAGTCTTAGAGGTTTAAAGTTTCTCATTGATAATCTAACTTTACTGCAAATTGTTTTAAAGTATCCAGTGTTTACGGAATAAGCCTTCTGAGGTGTTAGACTCATCTGTGTGGGGAAAGTCAGGGGATGGGCTGTGTTTACCATTTTCCTTCAACCACCTTACTAGTAGTAACTGAAAAGTTCACCTCCCAGGCACAAGTCCTAACATGCCTGAATATTTCCAGACATGTTCATATTATCAACATGCCCATCTTTTAAAAAAAGCAAAACAACTGTACTAAAAATGTATGTCCTTTCCCACTGAAGGTGGGATGAAGAAAGTGGTCTAAAGCCTGGGATGGAAGCATGTTCAGAGAACGGCAGTGAAGTTGGGTAAGGGTCTGCAGCACCAGGCTGATGAGAAGCAGCTGAGGGAGCTGGAGGGTGCTTGTTTTGGAGAAAAGGAGGCACAAGGGGGACCTTTTTACTCTCTACAACTTCCTGACAAGAGAATGTAGCCAGGTGGGCGTCTGCCTCTTCTCCCAAGTAACAAGCTATAGGCAAGAGGAAATGGACTCAGGTTGTGCCAGGGGAGGTTTAGATTGGATATTAGGAACAATTTCTTCTCTAAAAGAGTGGTCAGGCATTGGAACAGGCTGCCCAGGGAAGTGGTGGTGTCACCATCCCTGGAAGTCTTCAAAACACTTGTGGGTATGGCAACTAGAGGATACAGTTTAGTGGTGGACTTTGCAGTGTTGGGTTAACAGTTGAACTTGATAATCTCAGAGGTCTTTTACAATATAAATGATTCTAAATTTTGGTGATATTGCTGCTCCCCAAGTCACTGGTATAAAATAAGTGTATCCTGTTGTCTGGGCACTTGGGTGTGAGATCTGTGGGGTTTCTGCTGCAGTGTGTTTGCACAGGGCAGTTATCAAAATGACTCCCATCAGGTTGGGCAGTGCCTGTAGGAATTTACATTTACAAGAAGGCAAGTATATAAATAAGCCAAAAAAA
>NW_008656382.1:17778-26005 GCF_000695815.1 Acanthisitta chloris | reverse complement strand
CAGATTTAAATCATAAAATGTTAAGATACATGGAGGAAAAAAGTTTAGTGGACTTCATTTGGGAAGACATATTGACTCATTCATGGCTTTGGCTCTCAGGAGCTGTTATTTCCTTATGAAATGTGTGTTTCCACATCAGAGTATGAATTTTGTCTTAAGCTTTGCAAATATTCACCCCCAGCACAAGCTTTTGTAATGTTTGATGATCATATAATGTTTCTATATCTAAGAAGTTACCCTAAACTACCTTACCATTATGTAGACAAGAACCAGCCAGTTTCAATTAGATCAGTTGTTTCTCATTTGGGCTATTTCAACAGTTTGGGGTTTTTTTTGTGGATGGCAAACTTTCAAGGTTTTCCGGAAGAAGATGGTTTAAATTTTGCACAATGAGGTGGTATTCACGTAACAACACATTGCTAAAGTACAATATCTTCCTCGACTTGTTTCCAGCTGTTTTCCAGATTTGCTGACAATGGTGCAATGGAAATAACTAGAGTCTAATACCAGGCATGATCATGAAAAGTCCTGGCCTCCAGATTTTAATTCCCCACTAATATAGCTGAGAATGAAGGTGGTGATTTTAAACAGACATTTTGAGGTATCTCTGTTTAGCCAGACTTCCCTAAATATCAGCAGTGGATGTGCATATTTCAGTCAGTAAGGCATATGTAGGAGACAAAATTATTTGATAAACAGCATGATCTACATTCAGTTGTTCTAATAGTCGCATGCATGGTTTTGAAATGACTACAACTGGAAGAACTTTTCCTTCAGAGGATCACCATAAAATTTCTTCTTTCCATTTCTGTGCTAGTGTCCAGAATAAATGCTCCCAACCACCACAAACTGGAGATCTAAATTATTCAGTCTACTAGAAACAGTCTTAAAACAATCCCTTAAAATATTAAATTAAATATTAAATATTAAATTGCAGCTGTGTTTTATCAGAGTTCACCCCAATACTGTGTTGGCTGGAGAGGGACTTTTTATAAGGGTAGTGATAGAGCAAGGGGGACTTAAAGTGACAGAGGGCAGGTTTAGATTAGATAGTAGAAAAAAAATCTTTACTGTGAGGTGGTGAGGCACTGGAACAGGTCACTCAGAGAAGCTGTGGCTGTCCCATTGCTGGAAGAGTTCAAGTACAGGTTGGATGGGGCTTAGAGCAACCTGGTCTAGTGGAAGGTGTCCCTGCCCATGACCGAGAGCTGGAATAAGATGAGATTTAAAATCCTTTCCAACCCAAACCATTCTATGATCTCACACCACTTTGCTGGAAATGAGAAAACACTATAACAATATAAAAGAAATTAATTCAATGGTGACCAATGTCTGCCAAGACAATTAATTCATCTTGAACTCTGTGCCTTTCTACAGAGCTCTCAAGGTGAAGAAAGTTTGAACCAGTTACTGATGGGGCTCCACCACATCTAAACATAGAACTAAAGTCATAAGGGGTCATCACTGGTACCCGTTCCATCATCTGGTCTTGCTGGTTGCACTGTGGCTTGCTTGGAAATAGGATTACTCCAGTGATTTAGTTTGTCTCTGTTGCTGCAGTTCTTCCAACATATTATTTCACTTCAACATGGTTAGAGTAAACCCGTGACTGAGAAACAATAGGAAATAACAGACTCAAAAAAATAAAAAAACTTCAACTATAGCTCTAATTATTTGGACTTACAGAGCCAAAATTTTGGACTCTGAGTTGGTTTAATCGGTGCAATCATAGATCAGTTTAACTTTACACCAAGCGAGAATCCAGGGCAGACCCTGCTTTGTTAGTATTAAGTGAGGAGTTAAGCCAAATTATCCTGTTACACACTGGATCAGAATCAAGCCTCTTGTGATCCTCCACCTAGATTTTCTTTGCTGTCTAACCTTCTGCATCTAAATCCCCTTTTAAACACACTTGCCTTTCATTCTAGTAGGACCTTAGCATAATTTGCACTTTAATTCTACCTTTTGCTAAATGATCTTAATGTCCTTTACAGGCATTAATTGATTAAGGCTCTGTCTGCTCTTAAGAGTGCGTGCTTTTATCCTCAGTTTATCCAGGGGGATATTGAAACATATCCAAGTCAAGTAACAAGCTCAAGGTCACAGGAGGGGAAGAGAACGAAACTGGGAATCGAACTTCCACGCCTGGATCTGCCACACTGCAATCTCTGCGCTCAATTCCCCTCATCATCCTGTGTGTGCATGCAGGTCTTCATCCAGCAAGTTTTAGTGAAGCCTTGCAGTGAGGGATAATTAATTTGTTACGAATGCCTATAAATAAAATAAATGCTGAAATGATCCACACTTCTCTGTTGTCAAAAGCTTCCCCATCTCTCGCAATCCCTACTCACTGGCTGCTGACATTATTTCTTGGTTATTGGATGACAGTTCAGTGCCTTGAGTGTTCCTCTCGCTGTAGGGTTAGTAGGATAATTGACAAACCACAGGGACCAGATCCCTGGATTAGGATGACCGGACTGTCAAAACAGCCGTGACAAACTCTCACATCAACTTCTACTGCAAGTCAAGTCTATGAGGAAAAAATGCACCTTGGCAGAGCCAGAAGGGAAGTCTTTAGTTTAAATCTTTTCCCACTGCATAAAAAGCTACAGTGAGGGGGAGGAGAGAGCATGGATGTTTGTGTTTAATTCATAGAAAACTCTGTTCCAGCAAGTCACAATTAATTAGAGTACTTGAGTAAACATTTTGGGGTCCTATTGTGTTTGCTTAATGTGTTTACTGGAATGCATGACAGATGTCACTTCTGTTTCTTATTAGAGACTGACAAATGACTGTAGAGTCTGTGCATGTGTAGCCCTCAAGAACACACACACACACAAAGAAATTGATTTATTTTTGCAAGTTAAATATTTGCATCTAAAAGTTGTGGGTATTATTTAAACTAATTACTGTTTACATAGGAATTTAGCAATTTAAAGCATTATAGAGATACTACTATTAGTATTACTGAATAATATCTTCAGGGGGATTTTTGCATTTAACTGTTATAAAAGAGCACTTGAAACAATAGTCAAATCATTTGCTTTACTTCATGTCACTTTTAAAACGTCTCTTAGACTTTCAGAAATTCAGTCACACGTCTTTGAAATGACAGCTAGAGTGGCATCTGTTTATAAAGAAAGAGAAGTTTTCTCTGTATGATAATCTATATTGCAAAATGTTGAAAGAAAATTAAAATGCAAATACAGAAGAAGGTTATTTACTTCCTTCTGCAACTAACACATGGGATCGGTACACCTAGGATTAGAAATAGTCAATTGTTTTTAAAATATAAAACTTGAAAATTGTTTTTCATGCACCACTTGGGCTTTGGAGTGTGATCAAATGGTTTCAGAATAGTTAATAAGTTTGGGGGGTATTTTATTTTATTGAGAGTCACGTTTAAGAAAGAAAAGTGAAATTAAAAGAAGATTCCACAAACACTGTTTTACTTAATGTCACAGAACTCAAAAGAAAAACTGTAGTATTGAGGATGAGAAATCAAAGACAGGAGGGAACCATTATAGGAGGAAATGACATTTTCTGTATGAAAATTAAAATCACAATTTTGGTTTGCATTTCTTTCAGAATTTTATGGTTTGCTTTGGATTTTATTCTCTGTGAGGCACAAAGTTTTCTGGTAGTGGAAAAGAATTACTTTCCAAAGCTGACTGAAGAATTACCTTCTGAAGCTTTCTGAAGGGGGCCTACAAGGGAGCCAGAGAGGGACTCTTTGGTAGGAACTTCAATGATAGGACAACGAGTAATGAGTTCTTATT
The DNA here is from genome assembly GCF_000695815.1 of Acanthisitta chloris. NCBI lineage: Eukaryota > Metazoa > Chordata > Aves > Passeriformes > Acanthisittidae > Acanthisitta > Acanthisitta chloris. The sequence continues at coordinate 22,226 of NW_008656382.1, read as the reverse complement.
GAAGGAGGGGAATTTTAGGTTAGATATTAAAAATTGTTGTTTACTGTACGGGTGGTGAGACACTGGAACAGGTTGCCCAGGGACGTAGTGGATGCCCCAACCCTGGCAGTGTTCAGAGCCAGGCTGGATGAGGCCTTGAGCATCCTGGTCTACTGGGGAGGTGTCCCTGCCCATGGCAGGGGGTTGGGACTAGATTATCTGTAAGGTCCATTCCAAATTCTATGATTCTATGATTCTGTGACTGTTGTCATTCAGATATGAAATGCTCTCAAATTTCTGGAGACACATTTTAATTTGAAGACTCTTCTAATTTCTTTTTCTAATTTTTTTTAAACTACAAAGTCCAGTCCAGTAATGGAACTCTTTAAAGATGATTCCTGTTCTATGCTTTGATGAGAGCACATAGCCATGTGTGCCATCAGGTTTATTCATGTGGTTATAGAAAATTCCGCAGAGAAGAAACAGAACTGGAATTATTTTATTCTTTTTCCCTCATAAACATTAAAAACATCTAGACATTTTTTTTCAGTTTCCTGATATTCATGTCCAAATGACTCTTTAGCTGCTGATATGACTTAGGCACGAAAACCAACATGAGGAAGCCAAGTTATAACATCCTCTAGAATCACTTTTATCAGCCCTGAGAGGAGAGAAATTTCATTAGCTCCAGGGAAAGTTTGCTGAAGTCCTGTGTTGCAGGACTTGTGTCTTTTTGCTGAGAGACCCAAATAAAAAGGTTTTCTTTTGGCCTTAGGCCAGTCCTGCTTATTACCTATGAAACCTGGTATCACTGGGAAGTTTCAACAAAATCTTTCTTTGTTCAGCCTTCTGGTTCCTTCACTCACATCTTTATTCTGTATGTGGTCATGCAAATTTGGTAGCAGGGAAGAGGAGTCAGCAACCTGTAGCCATGGCTTTGTATTATGTCAGCTGGGTCCTTGCTTACAGCAGACATTGAGATGTTTTTGCAATATGCCTTGATCATAGACTCACAGAATCATAGAATGGTTTGGGTTGGAAGTGATCTTAAAGTTCATCTAGTTCCAACCCCCTGCCATAGACAGGAACACCTTCCACTAGATCAGGCAGCTCTAAGCCCCATCCAACCTGGCCTTGAACACTCCCAGGGATGGGACAGCCACAACTTCTCTGGACAACCTGTGGCAGTGCCTCACCACCCTGACAAGGAAGAACTTCTTCTTTATATATCAGGAGATCTTGAAATTGTGTAAGAAACTCTATTCTTATTATAATTTATTGGGAGGAAGGGAAATTAGAACCGTTGGCCTCCTCCAACAAAAGCACAGATTTTTCAGTTACCCAATACCTTAAAAATGCACTACATCAACATTTAAATGTTAAGAATCTTCTTTTTTTAAAAAAACAAAAAAGTCTTTTCAAGTGAAAAATCTGGATGTTTCCTTTTGGAGATGATGACTTAGAAATGTATAATTGTTTTTCCAAACACTTTTCTTTTTCTTTCTGAGCAAAGTAAATCTGTGAAAGTGAATTAAATTCATAAGACCTTTTGGTAATACTAACTGCAATTCTCACAACTCCACTGTGTACTTTTGAGGTACTCAAAAACTATTTACAACAAGAAACTTAAAATATCAGAAAGCATGTTCCAAAGGGATAATTTGAGCTTTGTCACAAACTTCTATACCCTGATTCGACATTTCTGATTTAAGCAAATGTACATGATTGGAAAAAGTATAGTGGTGCCAAATTTGTGTGGGATACAAGCACATTTGCCACATAAAAGAATGACATTATTCAATGTGGCAGAAAATGCAGCACTAGAATTTGAATCATTTTTCTGTGAAATGCTACAAGCTTATCCTGGTTAAGGCTCCCTCCAAAGTAGTAGAATTGAAAATATCATGCTAGAAGCAATTTTTGACCTGTTTTATTTTTTTGCAGCAGGGCTCTTCACTATTGAGTGCCTAATATAATCTTCTATTAGCAACCAAATTATAGCTTTCCATGATGGACTTTATACCAAGATATCACATATTCCTGATTCTTCTTGTGTTTTATGCAAGTAGCAGCACATTTAGAGACTTTCCTGGTAGCTGTCAAGGAACACCAAGCTGGTGGAATGGCAGACACACTTATTTCAGGAATCCAATCTGCTTCTGCTACTTGATTAATTTATCAGGTATATCAACCATGATTTTCCTGGATCACTTGCATTCACTATATCATTGATACAGATCATACATTGTGCAATGCTGAGAGGAAGGTTGTAAACATGTTTTTTTCTGATTCTTACATTTATGCTATCTTGGTCACACTCATTCTGATGTTTTCCATGCTTTACTGAGCTTGGAAATAAGTCAGTCTAAGAAAATAGTTACCTTTTTCATAGAATCACAGATAAACAGGATGGTTTGGATTGGACGGGACATTAAAGACCATCTAGTTCCAACTCCCTGCCATGGGCAAGGACATCTTCCACTAGACCAGGTTGCTCAGGGTCCCATCCAACATGGAGCATGTTCATAGGGATGCTACAATTTCTCCTCCATCAGAAGAGCTCAGCTTGGCCCAAAACATGAGGACTTGCTGGACAAACTGGGAAGAAAAATCCTTGATTCAAAAGAGTCTTTGTGGTACCATATTTTTTTCCTTCTTCACACCTCCACATTGTGTACACTCAGGAAATTAAGAAATGGATTCTGGGATGAGCTGTGAGGAAACATATCTCTGTCTGGCCCAAGGAGAGATCTGTTTGCACAAAGGCAAGTTGTCACCTCACTATATCCTCTGCTAGTAAATTGCAACCAGTAAGAAGTACTTAAACTATTTTTACTGTTGAGAGTGGCTTGTTTATTACAAGTCTGAGGCATCAAGGTTGGAAACATCCAGCAATGGACAAGCAATATTTACTGTTGAAATAGTGCCATAAATTAAAAAGACCACTTGGAATATCAATTTGAAATAGCACCAACGTGGGCATTTTCCTTCCCTGAAAATTTTCCTTCCTACTGTTCTTCTTGTTCAGTGCCTGCAGTGTGTCTCAATGCAGAAGTTCACGAACACACAAGTGATCTCACTGCTCTCAGCAGAATTATTTTTAGTCAGAAGAATCATTTGCAGCAGCAAACTCTGAGTGTTTCTTACAAGGAAATCCAGTCATAATTGAAAGGGTGTATATGAAATTAAAACTTGAACCAGTAAGTACCAAAAGGGAAAACCAAAGAAATCTAGCTATGTTTGTGCAATTTATGCCTATTTATAACTAACTATAGTTCTACACATCTTTATTTATGTGTTGTCAAGCAGGTAGTAATTAAGACAGATGCAGACGCCTATAGTACAAACAATTTTTGCTTACTATTATTTGTGCTGTGAGCTCAGGAGCTTTAGTTATGTTTTGAACAAACAGTGAGCTGAAATTGCGAATACCTACAGATCTGAGCCTGCCTTGAGCAGCTTTTTTGGTTCTGATTCCTGACCTACTTTAGAGAATTTATTTATTTTTTTGCTGAAGGTAGCACCCAGCTTTTCAAAGTTAGAAATGCTGAGCTAGAGAAATATTTCTAAACAATAACTTAGTTTGAGAGCAGTCAGTAACTGCAGACTGTGTAAGTTCTAGTAATGAAGGATTATATCAAACTGAGAACCAATGATTTTGTTACCTTAGGTAAATATACAGTGACTTCAGCTGGATTGTAGTGGGAGGAATGAAGGCAATGGAGGAGGAAGGGGAGGATGAGAACAGGAGAGGGTGAGCTCACCCAGGATTACTGCACGTTGCCATATGTGTGTGTCCTGGCTTGTGTGTTGCCAGCACAAGCACAGGACTGTTTCCCTAACAGCCACTGCAGCTAATCAAAGGGTGGATGATGAGGGCACTAGAAAGGAACACATGAAATCCAGATCAATGTCCAAAGATACTATTAACTGTCTTTGCAGTTTAACCAATGCTGAGTGCTTCTATTACCTTCCCAAGATGTATTCATCCTTCCCATCCTTTTAGTCAAATACCAATGTCTAAAGTTTGTAGGTATTGTAAATAGCACAGGAGAAACTTATTCTTTGAGTGTGCCATAATAAAAAAGGAAATTTTCTCTGTGTAATGCAATGCTGCCACAGTTGTATGCCCAGAGAAATCACATTATGTGACATTATGTAGAGGAGCTCCCCATCAATGACTTTCACTTTCACTGAACTTTCTTCCATCACCTGTCAACTTAAAGCAGTGTGTGCACCACTCAGAAGTCAAAATCAATAGAAACACAGAAAATGTATGTCCTTTAGGCCCACTTGCTGCTAATTTCAATGGCAATCCAGCATCTGTGTGCTACAGTGACAGGATTTCAGATAGAGCTTCTGCAATTGTGATGTAAAATGAAATGCTATTGTAGTTAATATATACTGTTCCAGAGATCAGGGCTTTGCATACAACACATTGATATGAATATGTGTTATTTAATATTTAT
>NW_008656382.1:0-17762 GCF_000695815.1 Acanthisitta chloris | reverse complement strand
GAAAACAGACCATCTTCAGAAAAAGCAAAATGCCTGCAGTTCTATAAAGGGAAAAAATCTAGCAGATTTCCAAATAAAAATTCAAATAGGCTTTAACTTTTACAGCTTTGAGTACCAATAGGTAGATTAAAAGTTAGCTTGAAAAATGCCTGAGGGAGCAAACAGTTGCTTAATGAGGATACATGGAATGAAATTAAAATGCAGCCTTAATAAAGATAAATTCAAAATGTAATGTTAGCAAAGTCATATTATTTAAATCACATTCCCATCTATAAAGTGACTACATTTGGTCTATCTGGAAAAACAGAATGAAGAAAACATACACAAACCCTCTAATGATCTCCCAAATCTCAAAGGTTGACTTCAAAATTATGGAATAAGATTTAGCCCACAGAGAATATGAATGATTACATACAGCACAGAAAACCTCATTTCAACTTAGGGTATCTTCAGAGCTGTCTTCCCAAAAGGGATGGATGTGCATGTTTTGGCTAGTGAGAAACAGATTAGTTTTGCTAAATATTAATAAGCCTTTCCTATATGCTTTAACACTTGTGATATTCTCATGTTGTTTTCCCCAGCAGTAAGAGTGTCTTATTGATCTGACACAGGTATTTCAGTGCACAGTCACAGTGACACTGAACACACAGATGTTAAAAATAAGACCTGCCAGACTCAGAGCTAAGTTGACAGACATATACTTCAGCAGCATCTTGTACTTCATCAAGCACAGTTGTCATTCAGCTAAGCCTTATGACCCCATCGTTTACAATATTGCACTGAGATGTGCTGACATATTGTTCATGAGCTTCTCCAGTCTCTTTGTCATATAATCATATAATCATAGAATATCCTGAGTTGGAAGGGGTCCATAAGGATCATCACAGTCCAACTCCTGGCCCTGCACAGGACTGCCCCAAGAATCACACTGTGTGCCCGAGAGCATTTTCCAAATGCTTCTTGAGTTCTGTCAGGCTTGGTGCTGTGACCACTGCCCTGGGGAGCTACTCCAGTGCCCAACAACTCTTTGGGAAAAGAACTGTTTCCTGATATCTCCCCTAAACTCCCCCTAAAACAGCTTCATGCTGTTCCCTCTGGTCCTGTCACTGGTCACCAGAGAGAAGAGATCAGTGCTGCCCCCCCACTTCCCTCACAAGGAAGCTGTAGTCTGCCATGAGGCTGAAGAAGGTGGAAGTTCAGTGCAGGGCTACACACTCAGTCCTAATAAAAACACAGTTGGTACATAAAAGTCTGCCACACTGACATATACCCCATTACATGATGCAGCAGAATGTGTTTGGTGTATACAGAAAGAGAAATGTTGAAGTAAGTCTTAACTCTACATTTGAAGTGACATTTCTTATATAAGAAGCTGCTTGTAAGATGGAGAAATACCACTGAGAACAACTGGCTGTATAGTAAAACACCTCTCACATAGCTGAGACAGCCGCTAGCACAGCAGTGTGCAGCATGTACTGCTCTGAGTCTGATTAGAATTCTGGTGAACAAGCTTCTACAATTATGATTTGATTTTAATTAGTTTAGATATTAACAGAATAGGCCCCAGCAGTCTCTAAATGTCACTGAGTTTCCCAGAAGGCCAAGGGTGTCTCAGCCATCTTTCTTGCTTTGTCCAAAGGGCCTCCGGGAAACCAAGAAAAAGCCAAGAAATATCAAAGCCTCGAGTATATTGTGGTCACCCACACTAATCAGCATTGGGTCTGTTGAATGTCTCTGTGACTTACATTACCAAACCTTTTAAAATCAGCACATTTTAATAATTTCCTGAAATTACCCACTAAGGGCATATGTAACATTTAGCACATTATTATATACACTGCACTGAGGTTCATCAATCAATCAAAACAGAGTGCAATATGCATGTTTTAAGCTACTTCACAGAAGAGAATGTTGTTGTTGAGAACTTTTCAAAACACATTGGTACCAGTCTACTGGGGTGGCAGTTAATTAGGAAGAAGGTGACCGGTGCCATTGTGCACTGGGAAAATATTGCCAGGTTGACTCTGAGTGTGAAGCAGCTTTTTTCCTTAGCTGAAGCAGTTGATTTGCTTTTGTGAAGCTCAGAGATTGAAGGGTCCTTGAGGAATCTGAATACCTTGACTGTTGTTCAAGTCAGTCCTTTAGCTTTGAGACGAAGAAGAAAGAAATGTAGACCTAAAAATGTTAGAGCATAAATCTGTGGAGAGAATTTAGTAGGCAAAACTCTATGCCAAATATTAATTTTATCGTGAGAAAACTAAGACTAGTTGCTAGACTTCAAAATGTCCCCAGTAGATTATTAATCTAGGGTTCAAGAAAACTAAGACCCAGCTCCAAACTTAGCTGTCTGAAAGTGCCATGAGGGTCAAAACACTCATTATTATGGGATGTCCTATCCCTGAAAGTGTTCAAAGCCAGGTTGGATGGATCTCTGAGCAATTTGATCTAGTAGATGGCATCCCTGCCCATGGCAGGAGGGTTGGAAATAGATGATATTTAAGGTCTCTCCAACCCAAACCTTTCTATGGTTCATTGATCCTACTATAGTGGATTCTGGCTCATATTGGCTGTCTAAACAAAGGACATTGTGCCCTGTGAGTTGCATTAGCATATTGAAGACTTCTGCTCAGGGCTGCCAGGTATGTAACAGGAGATGAATTAAATCTGGAGGAGATTCTAAAGGCTAGGCAAGGCACAGTACAGCATTGTAAACTACTGGCCTAAAGAAATTTAATTGATGTCATAATATCCAGCCTCATCTCCACTGCACGATATGTAGCACAATCTTGGAGATATTCTCTATGGTGTCTAAGAGACAAATTCCCAAAATACTTGATTTTTAGAATAGTCACTCACTCTACATGTTGTTTAAGAGGTTGCAAGTCAATGGACTATGAGCCACCTGTCAAGGTTACTGAAACATACTAAATTCTGTAGACAATAACATGCCAAGGAATAAGACATTAATATAATCTCTGGCCATCAAAATGATCAAGTGGAAGCAAGAGCTGACTTGACATGAGTTCAAGATAAAACTTAAGTACCTGCTCCTAAACTGTTAGCAGAAGCAAAGCCATAAGATAATAAACAGAAGTGTTTTTGAGGTATCTCTCATGTTGTGATGCTATATAAATATCATGAGGAAAAAGGGGAAGAAATATTCTCTGGGTTGGTGACACTGTTCCCATCTAGTCTCTCTTTTCATTGGCCCTGAAGTACTTACTTTTGATTTGTGAATAGAAAATGATGCAAGAAAATAATTAACCTGCACCATGCAAGAACTGTGGTTCTTAGTACAAAATCCTCTGGCCTACTTCCTAGTACTTGCTCAGGGCTTCCTATTTGTTTATACATATAGGCTGGAGTCTGGCTGGAGGCACAGCACAGCTGATCAAGGACAGTGCAGAAGTTGTGTATCCTTTTGATTAGCTCAGCAGGTGTTGTATGAGAGTTGCCTCTGCATTCTAGTACTCCCTTTACTTTGTTCTGCTTTGTGTGCATTCATAAAGCCACATACTTAGGACTTCAGGTTTTGGGAGAGTGCAGCCACCCATCCAGCACCCAGACCTTTGTGTTACAAAACAACTTGAAAATACAAAGGTAAAGAAGCTCTATCTCTTCACCAGTTTTCTCCAAGTTATTTCCTCTTTTATTCCTTGTCCATTCTGGGCTCAGGGAGAAGACAGGCCAAGGTCTGAACAGAGTAGGGAGCAAAGCCTCCTTGAACCTGCCTTTTACTGCAGGTGAGATGATACCTGTGTCCATCTAGGAACAAACTGTCTTCACATGGCATCATTTAGTCAGACAGATGCCATCAAAATTATGCATGAGCTATATTCTGACATCTAGTCAGGAATATTTGCTGCTAAAGCTACAGCACTGGTATGTCATGAGCAACAAGAAATCAGTCTTCAGCACAAGTCTTTCTTCTCTTGTTTCAGTCACTCTCAGCTTTTGTCTAAGTGAAGCTATTTCATAGAGGAAAAGCAACTGAGATATGTTACATTAAAGAGCCTATCATTGACAGTGTTTTATACTTAATTACAGCTTTGATTCCTGTTCGAGAATAGCTATAAGGCATCTATTGTTTACAGTCACCTCTGTCTCATTAACAGCAGGAAAACTTTCTCTCTTTTTCTTCTTTTTTTTTTTTCCTACTGGCATTATTTGCTACTGTGAAACAAACAGTGGATCAAGTCTGACAATTCTGAAAGTTTGATGCATAAAAGATGCCTATATTTATTTTTTTTTAAATCATTCATATTGTCTGTTTTTAAGGGAGCAATCAGATGTATCTTCAGCCAGAATCTGCTTACCAAAAGAACAATTTGTCATCAGAAAATTATCAGTATTTTCTATTCTACTGAACAGAAGCTAAAAATATTAATAACACTCATTCAGCCAATATAAAAAACAGAAATCTTGCCCCCATTTGACAGATATTTTATTTATTAAACAGAGAGCACATCAATTATGTATAGCAGTTTTACTTATGTCAACTATTTTGTAGCACCGTAAGATTTGTACAGGAGTGGGAGAATCACATGAAAGTGTGAAAAGAAAGAAAAGAAATTAATTCACTAGACTATGAGATATACAGTCCATAATAAATTGTGATACACATAGGTGTGATTAAAAAAAGATATAAAAAGATTAATGACTAACATGATTGTAAGAAATAAATATATTTAAGAGGACAGTCATGCACAGCCATATAAACATAACCACAGATAATGAAGCATCTGAGAATGGCCCTGTTAATATTTTCTATGTAAAAGGAGTTCTTCATTTTAGGAAAGAGTTACAGTGAACTATAAGCATTCATAATTGCAACTGTAAGCATATAATTAGAAACTGCAACAATGAGTTAAACATTTAGAAACCACATCTGCTACCCAAGTTATTGTTTGCTGCTAGAATTCTTTCCTTCTGTATATTACTAAACAAAAAAGGCCAGGGCTTGTTCTCTGTCTGTAAAACCAGCTGGGAGGAGACAGCTTGCATCCATATGCTTAGACACTCTTCCTCCTGAAAATAGAGTGACTGCATCCCACCTGCTGCTTGGAAAGGGCTCCTATATTGTGTTAACCCCTAAGCAGTGTGCAGACACTGTCTGCGTGGATGCTATTTAACAAGGACCAAACCCATGGCTGGGAGCATTTAGACAAGTCAGGATAATCACAGGATGGTACCCAAGTTCCTTTCCTTGTTCCTCCTGGCAGGAGGGACTGGTAGATAAATAGGGCTTGCAAAGTAAGAAATGGGCGGAAGGACCAGTTCGGAAAGAGCTGTTTATATGTATAAGAACTGAGGAAGTCACTGTAATAACATGAATCCCAGCTAAGCAATAAGCAGGAAAGGGAGAAAAGATGGGGTCACCAGATACCACAGAGTGAACAATGGAGCCCTGAAATACATTCTAGCCCACAGACATAGAATCACAGAACGATTTGTGTTGGAAGGGAAATTAAAGATCATGTAGTTCCAACACGCTGCTATGGGCAGGGACACCTTCCACTAGATCAGGTTGCTTCAAGCCCCATCCAACCTGGCCTTGATTGTTTCCAGGGATGGGACAGCCACAGCTTCTCTGGGCAACCTGTGCCAGTGCCTCACCACCCTCACAGAAATAATTTCTTCCTAACACCCAATCTAAATCTACCCTCTTAAAACCATTCCTCTTGTCCTATCACTGCTTGTCCTTGCAAAAAGTCCCTATGCAGCCTTTCTGTATGCCCCTTTAGGCACTGGAAGGGGCTCTAAGGCCTCCCCGGAGCCTTCTCTTCTCCAGACTGAACAGCCTGAACTGTCACAGCCTGTCCTCAGAGGAGAGGTTCTCCAGCCCTTTGATCTTCTTCTTCAATACCTTGTGTGTTCAAAATTTTAGACATAAGATATGTAGTTTTTTCTTCTCCCCTTTCTCAAGGAAACACATTGAGAAATTTATGCCATATACATGCCAACAACACAGAATGAGAATTAGAGATGAATCATGGCATCAACCCCTATTCTAGACTATAAAACTTGGAGGAGCAAATATGTGATCTCTGTCACATGACATCATTGGTAGGTGGCAAATGTTCCTTCCAGTCTGTTCCCCTTTCCTGACCCCCAAAAACAGTGAAGCAGAAAATGTCATTCTTTTGTCCTCACCTTCCATTTCTTATATTGCCATCCTTGCCTTCTCAGCACCATCTTTCAGCATGTTGTACTGTGACTAGATACATTAATAGTCACAGAGTGTATTTAGATAAGTCATAAAGATTCCTGCTCATCCAAAGCAGCAGGCATAGGAACCTCATAGTGATTTTGCTTCTTTTCTTGTACAAAAGTAGGAGTTTGACTGACTCACACCTTTATCAGAACTCTGTCATAATGTGTCTGTGTGTTTCCTTAAGGGACCTTTAGCTATCCCTTCCCTTTGGATGTCTATTAAGAGTGTTCTTCCTGGGTCTCTCTCTGTGAAAATTGTATCTGTGGGTTGCTTTGCCCTACTTTGCAGCTACAAGAGCAGCAATCCCAGTTACCCACAAATAAAAGGAAAACCAAGAAATGTTAAACTGCTCTTCTCTGCTCCTCAGCTAGACCTTTCCTTGCAAAGGGGAAATGGGAATACTTATTTTTCCAGTCTTACACTGTCAGAAGGAACACTCAGGCAGAATGCAATGCTATTGCTGCTTATAAAACCCTTTATTCACAGATGAGGGTTGTGGAGTTTTCTTCCTTTCTTCTTTTCTTCCTTTTTTTTTTTTTTTTTATCATTTGTATTTAAGGTCTTATTTTTCCTTGCTGTGGTGCAGTATAGTCCCACAAAGAATTATAGCCATAATCATCTGAAGCAGTCAAAGTATCCAGACAGTATGTGCTAAGTAAGGCAGGATAAATCCTGCAGGTTTGAGTTTGCAGAGGGCTCAGTGGATTAGGTTCGAAGCTTGGTTCTCAGGGGTTGGAAAGTGAACAAACACTTGGCACTTTCTTTGGAAACTGACTGAAGAAATAAAGAAAAGACTAAGTGAGCTCCTCTCTCAAAGTTCCTTTCTCCATGTTGCACTTGCTCCTCTATATCCTGATTGTTTAATGTGAAAACTCCCTTAAAGCAGTTCCACTTTGTGTAACTTCACTAGACACACACAGATTGTTTTTGCTTTCGGGATGAAATCGGAGGGAAGTGACATGATGAAGAATCTATAAAGGCAAAGGAGTGCATGGAAGACTTCAGCTACTCAGTCACAGAGGCAACTTCACTTGGTCATTATTACTCTTTCATGTCATGGTGGTGTGGATAGAAATGAGGAAAACATGACTTCCAACCCTTGTTTTGTTATGTTTGAACTCAGAGGCTATAGAGCTTTTCAGTGCCAGCAAATACTGCACTAAAAAGTGTTAAACTGATTAAGGCTGTGGGGAATGAAGAAGGCACTGTCCATCAGTATCATTCTGGGAAAATCCTTGAGAAGGAGGAGTGGCAGGGAGGCTCTATTTATCTGTGGCACACCATCATTTTGAGATTTGTTTTTTATTATGTTTCTCAGACGGGGCTTAGGAAATATTATTTCCAAATTTGACAAGGAACATCAAAACATCTCCCACCATGCTTTTAGTGTGGGGACAGCTGGGTAGTAGAGACAAACACACACAAAAGAACAGTTTCTTGATTTGCTGATAGAAATAATCCTTTCTTGACTGAATATGTGCTTGCTGAAGTGGCAAACCTGACCTGGGTAGCAAGACTAAGACGACACCAGAGTACTCTGTTGTAGTTGAAACATCTGAGGATGCATGAGTCCATGGGCCTTGGCACACCCTTTATGCTCTCCTGGATGGGACCTCTCTGTCACAAGTTTCCTATTGCCCATCAGACCAGCAGAGGAAGCATAATTTTCCATAAAACATTGAACCCATTTTGAGAATTTCAACATATTTTCCCACTTATTTGAATTAAAACAAAAAATCAAAAACTAAGCCCTCCTCCATCATAAGAATCATAAAGTGTGTGAAAGTTAGTAAGTAAACCCAGAAGTGGGACTTCACAAGAAAATAGCCTGCTTTTTCCTAGGAGCATGCATGAAAAACAAGAATTTGTCCATCCAGACTTAGTCTATTTCCTTCTTCTCTTTTAGGCAGTGCACTGTGGGCTTGGGAAAGAACATTCCCAGAGCTTCAAATATTATTTCACTGATAAGGATCTCCAAGATCACAGATTTTCTCACAGTGCTCACTAAAGATCTGGAAGATTAACCCAATTCAGAAGTTGAAGACTGCCTATTACAAATCCCTCTCAAAGGATACAGGAGATATTTGAGACAAAATTTTTTGTTAGTGGGAAGAGCAGAGTAACTTAAATGAACAAGGCCAGACAGTAATTCCACCTTTAATTCAACTGCTACTTATAAATCTCCTCTGATTAAAGATAATTCCAGCATTTTAAAGATCAAAGTCTTGCTGGCTGCTTGATTGCTTTTTAAATTCTGATTTAATATCCTACTAAACTATACACCATGAAAAAAAATAAAGGAGAAATCACATGCCACACTGAGGGATCCTATTTCATTTAACAGTTGGAGATGAGAATTGCCTTTGGATTTCTTCTGTTACAAAGATCTATCTCATATTATCAATGACAGAAGACATAGATTTCAATCTAGGACTTGCCACAAGAAAAATATTTGAGGGAGGCATACTGTGAGATGTATTTTGGGGTGCTTTGTCAGAGATAATTTAAAGACATGCTTACAAGCCCCTGAAAATGAGGACCTGTTGAGATGTCACAGCTTGAAGGATCTGAAAGCTATAGATCTATTTGAAAGTCTCACCTGTGTCTGTACCATCCTGTCATTCTGAATGTGCCCTATTTTGAAGGATGTTTCTGGAAAAAATAAACTAATTCAAGAACATTGCCATACTGTTTTCATGATTGTGCTGTACAATATTGTGAACATTTTCAAGCTTTTTCCTTTTTCTTTATAGCAAAAGTTTTAGGAAGTTTATATAAATTAATAAAATCCTAGGCTCTATGAAGCCAATCTTGCTTTGAACACTTTTTTATTGATCTTTCAGGTAAATCTACTGTGAATGTTATGAGCCAAACCCAGATCACCAACTTCAAACAGAATTGGCGGTACCTGTAGAGAGTTTTCCCTGGCAGACAAGATTTCACTAAAGCCAGCAGAGCAGAGGTGAGGATAAAAAACTTGCTTAATTAACATTTCAGATGTATTGCAGGTTGAGCGATTTAAGGTAGCTTAAACTATCCCTGTTGTATTGTGGAGGATGTCATTTTTATAAACTAGAGAACTCAGTTATATACTAATAATTAGGTATGTTAAAATGAGGAGCACAATTTTGCTTGCCTACGCTTCTTTTGGTTGTGTTCAACTCATTAGGAGACTGCACCTTTTTTCCCCAGTTTCCCAAAGTCAGAGTAGTTTGGGAAGCTGTAGAAGGTTTATGTGATTTGCTGGGACTGGTTGTCATTATTGTGAGAGAGGGAAAGAAAGACCCCTGACTGCTGTTTTTTGAAAAACTGTTAGAATCATATAGTTGTTAAGATTGGAAAAGATATCTAGCATTATTGAGTCTAACCATTGATCTAATGCTTCCATCTAAACCATGTCCCCAGGTGCCACATCTAGACATTTTTGAACACTGTCCCCTAAAGTCGTAATTCAAATCCCACTGAAGTCAATTGAAAAAATCTTAATGCCTCTGAAGACTTTCAGACAAATCTGAGAAGGACAAATTAGAAAATCAAGTTCTCCAGTGGTAGCTTCTTTTTTTTTTGCCCATGTTTTGCACTCCTTTCCCCTGGTGGTTTTGTTTCTAAATGATGTAATCATAGAATGGTTTGGGTTGGAGGGACTTTAAAGATCTTCTAGTTCCAATCCCCTGTCATGGGCAGGGACACCTTCCACTAGAACAGGCTGTTCAGACCTCTATCCAGCTTGGCCTTGAACACTGCCAGGGATGGGATATCCATGGCTTCTCTGGGCAACCTGTACCAATACCTCACCACCCTTTCAGTTAAGAATTTCTTCCTATCACTCCATGCTCTTGTAAATCCCAAATGGCAATGAGGGTTCAAAGGGACACATTCAGAACCACTCCCACAGTGAATGTGTGTCGTGCTTTAACCCCAGCTAGCAGCCAAGAACCACGCAGCCGCTCACACACTCCCCCACCAGCAGAATGCGGGAGCGAATCAGAAGGGTAAAAGCTATGAAAACTCATGCATTGAGATAAAGACAGTTTAATAGAGAAAGCAAAAGCTGCACACACAAGCAAAGCAAAACAAGGAATTAGTTCACTGCTTGCCAAAGACAGGAGGTGTTCAGCCATCTCCAGGAGAGCAGGGCCCATCACGCGTAACGGTTCCTTGGGAAGACAGACACCATCACTCCAGATGTTCCCCCTTCCTCCTTCTTCCTCCCACCTTATATACTGAGCATGATGTCATATGGTAGGGAATATCCCTTTGGCTCACCTGTTCCAGCTGTGTCTCCTCCCAATCTCCCATGCATCTCCAACTTCCTTGCCAGTGTGGCAGTATGGAAAGCAGTAAAGGCCTTGGCTCTGTGTAAGCTCTGCTCAGCAATAACAACAACATCTCTGCATTATCAACTCTGTGTTCTGCACAAAACCCAAACATAGCCCCATACTAGCCTCTGTGAAGAAAGCTAACTCTACTTCAGCTCAAACCAGCACAATGTGGCAATGAGTAGTCTCTTGAATGAGACTACTGAAAGCCAATTATTGGACGTACAGCTGAGACATCTACAAGTGCACTCTTCTTCCATTCAGTTACAGAGAATTAAGGAAAGGACTTCTAGTGTGTTAACCTGAAAAGAAAATCAATCTTGTGTATTTTATGAATGTGCATCCATGACATGGCCCCCTGTACCTCAGCATTCTCTCTGTGAAGTCTATTACAGTAAACAAATCCAAGTGGACTTCACGGAAGGATTATTTTTACAATTCTGGGCTCAAAACTCCCGAAAATGGAAGGCTTAGTTAGAATGTCAACAGCTGACAGAGATTTGTGGGGTATCACAATATTACTAGGATTCATGGAGGTTCACCTGAATGCTCAGCAAATTTTCCAAATCCAATTAACCAAAGAGACCATTTCCTATGTAATAAAAATGATGAGTGTGCTAACAACTCTTTCACAGCTTGAACTATCACTTAAACTAAGGATGAGTGAGTCAGCTTGGCTATAAAGAGAAATAAATGGCCATGCTTGCCATTTACACTGTAGTCACTTCATCCCATGCTGGAAGCATAGTTGAGCAATTTCTATTATTGTTTAACAATTGCACTGGAGCAATTGGTACCTGAAAATAATTTATGTTCACAGTTACAAAGTGATATGAAATATCCATAGTGTAAATGACAATTAAAATAGTCTGAAATAAATACAGACCTGAAGAGGTGCAAGATCAGAGCTGTATCTGGTTATAAAAAGTCTAATTTATTTACCTATGGTATGTCTGTCTGTGCATAAGCACATGTAAATCTATTCATTATTGCAGAGCACCAACAAAGATCATCCTAGAGCAAATTATAGTAGAGAAGGAGACAATTTTGGTTCAAATTATTGCAACTTAAACTGTCAAAGAAGTTGTGAAAGGAAGGAATGGCAAATAAGCACAAGTTGTCTGCAAAATAAGGGTAGGAACATTATTTGTCTAGTTTGATTTTAGGGTGAACTGGAATGCACCAAATAAGCAGAAAGGCCAGAGTAAAACAAGGGAAGGATGGAAGATGTGATACACAATGAACAAAGGAGTAAGAAGATAAGTAAAAGGGACATTGTCTCCTACTGGCATGTGATGCTAGAAGAGACAGGACCAATCTCTTCTGAGGGAAAAACAGACAGAAAAGTAAAGGGAAACTCCTTTATTATGTTTATAAATAACACTAATGCTTCTAAAGCACATTCTTTATCTCACAGAATCACAGACTCATGGAATGGTTCAGGCTGGAAGGGACCACAGTGGGTCATCTGGTCCAATCCCCCTGATCAGACGGTCATCCTAGAGCGCATTGCACAGAATTGCATCCAGAGGGTTCAGGAATTTCTCCAATGAGGGAGACTCCACAACCTCTCTGGGTAGTCAGTTCCAGAGCACAGCCACTCACAAAGTAATGGAGTTCTCCTTGTATTCAGATGGAACTTCCTGTGCAACAGTTTCTGCCTATTGCCTCTTGTCCTATTGCTTGGTGCCATGAAGCAGAGACTGATTCAGCCTCTGGCATCCCCCTGCAGATACTGATAGACATTGATGAGGTCCATTTTCAGTTGTGTCTTCTCAAGATTGAATAGGTCCAACTATCTCAGCCTATCTCATAAGAGCAAGATAGGTAATATCCCCTACACCAAACTTGCAAAGTTTCTCAGGAAATATTTCAGAGCAGAAGACCAAATAGAAAAGGAGGAAAAAGTTGTCATTTTAAATTGCAGGAAACCCTTGAAATAAGAGGTGGAGAAACCTAGAATAAAAAGCTGCTGCTTTAGTTTAAGGCAACAAACAACCAGGACTCCTGAAATGATGCCTCTCATTCTGTGACAGAAACTGTGACAGCAAAAATGAGTTTTCTACACAAGTTGTGAGAGAGAAGTTAAATGACAGGAAACACCTGGTTTTGTAAAGACTGACACTCCTGATTCTGAATGTTGGTAATTATGACAAAGATGCACAGAAATAAACTGATGTTCCTGCAGCAAACTCAACTGTGAAATGTCAGCTGTGTACCAGTAATGAGAAAGATGTGTTTTAACACTGGGAATGTCTATGTGTGATGTGGAGAAGAGTGAAGATCCAACATTTTTATTGTTGTTTACCATGGTGGTATTTATCAGTGACTGGGTCAAGGACGGGCTGAGGGGGATCATCTTGGGTTCACCTGCACATTAAAGCACAGGAAAGTAGTTGGGGAGTGATAGGGCTATAATCCAGATTATATCTGGAAAATGTGGGTAAAAACTAAGATGGTTTATCAAATCAGAGATTTAATAAAGATGTCAGTCTTCCTTTGCTTATACAATATCCCATTTTAGAGAACAAATCAGTGGTAATGAAATTCGTAATAGAAACCTGGTAACACTGATTTAGATGACACTGGTGTTAAATTAATTGATCAAGGAAGTATCAATCAAACAGATATTAAAACATCTGGGTTAAAAAAAATGCTAACTAAACTCAGATAAACAAACTAAGAGCTGTTGTGGACTCCTGATCCCTGAAAGTGTCCAAGGCCATGCTGGCTGGGGCTTGAAGTAACCTGGTCTAGTGAAAGGTGTCCCTGCCCATGGCAGAGGGTTGGAAAAAGATGATCTTTAAGGTCACTTCCAGCATAAACCATTCTATGATTGTATGATTCTATAAAATAAAACAAAACAAAGCAAAACAAAGTAAATCAAATCAAATACAAAACTCCCAACAATCTGGACACAGGAAATCATACAAAATAAAAGGAAAAAAAGTCCAATTTCACAAGTAAGGATTGGTTTTTATTAGGTATCATAAGCCACAGGTTGCTATAAACAACATCCCCTTGTCTATAAGAGTCAAAGTTTAAAAGACCACAGGTTCCAAATGTTTCACTTGCAAAAATCACTAGAAGGATCAAGGCCCAGTCTCATAACTTTTAGAAAAATATCTAGTTCTATGGAGACACTGCAAATGTGACAAAAGAAAGGATCTCTTGATGCTACTTTTAACAATAAATGACACTATTATACTTCAAGACAGACATGAGGCCCCAAGTCAACCTTATTTCAGAGATGAATTACTGAGAAAAGTGCTACAAACCTGTCTTACTTTCTAAATAGAAATTAAGGTGACAAGGTACTCACGGGACTGAGGCAAGTTGAAAGGAACTGTGTTGCAACACTAAAGTTAAAGCTGACTCTTTTAATTTCACATTCTTTGCGTTACAAAGAAAAAAGAAACAAAAACTCAACAAAACCCTGAAATGTTGAACTGAGTATATTTAAACAAGTATATATGCGAAAAACCTTCTCCAAACCAAACTAGTGCAAAAACATTATACACTCAAAAAGGAGATTCAATCATTAATCCATACTCTAAGTGGCATGTCAGGATCTCAGGAGAAAAAGATATAAGGCCCCAAATTCACATATTCAGGAGAGAACCTTTTGAAAAGCAACCATTTGAAACTGCCAGCAAACTGAAGACAAAATGAGATTTGATAGAGGTGACAGAGCCTACAGCATCAGATTAGCTCTTTGTTTGTCACAGTGAGCAAGAGACGTGGTGTTCAGTCTGACAGACTCACTTGTGACCTTTATTCTGCCAAGCCAAATGAGAGGGAGGACAGTGAATGCCATTTTGCATCCTGGAACTGTTGCTCAGAAAGCTTGTAAACAGTGATTTGAATAGAAAACGCAAAATCTGAGCACTGAGACTTCATACTGAGCTGTCACTTTTCCGCTTCACCATTTGCTGTGTTGTGTTTAGACAGAGATTCAGTCATCATCTCACAGAGAAATGTTCAGATAACACAAAGCCCACCATGACCAGATGACTCTTGAGTATGATATTGTAGTTGGATAACATTAAGCTCAATAATCCTCAGTTCTCTTCCCTCCTCACTCTTCCATACAGGGCTGTCATGGCAAGAGGTGAAAGGGAATACTGGGAAGGTGCAGAAGCCCTGTTTCAGATGGATATCAAGCTGTGCATGCCCAAGTCCTGTAAGTGTTCAAGGCCGGGCTGAATGGGGCTCTGAACAACGTGGTCTATTGAAAGGTGTCCCTGCTCATGGCAGAGGAGTTGGAAATAGATGATTTTGAATGTCAGTCGCAATCCAAACCATTCTATGATTCAACGACTCTATGATATTGTGGGCCCTCTCTGGAAGGAAATAGGAGACCTGGCTACCCACAACAGAGAGAAGGCTGAGGTTAACAATGACTTCTATGCCTCAGCCTTCAACAGCAAGTGCTCCAGCCATGCTGCTCAAGTCAAGAAAGGCAAATGCAGGGACTGGGAGAATGAAGACCCTGAGCCCACTGTAGGAGAGGATTGCATTCGTGACCATCTAAGGAACCTGGATGTGCATAAGTCCATAGGACCCTATGAGATTCATCCCTGGGTGCTGAGGGACCTGCAGATTTAGTTGCTGAACCACTATCCATCATTTTTGAAAAGCTATGGCAGTCAGATGAAGGCCTAGATGGCTGAAAAAAAGGAAATATGGCTCCCATTTTTAAAAAGGGGAAAGCAGAAGACCTGGGGGACTACAGACCAGTCAGTCTTACCTTTGTGCCAGGCAAGATCATGGAGCAGATTCTCCTGGAAACTATGCTAAATCACATAGAAAACAGGAAGTGATTGGTAATAGTCAACATGGCTTTACAAAGGGCAAGTTGTGCTTGACAAATTCGGTGACCTTCTATAATGTGGCTACAACACTGTCTGATAGACACAATGCAATTGACATGGTCTACCTGGACTTATGCAAAGCGTATGAAACTGTCCTGCATGACATCCTTGTGCATCTGTAAATTAGAGAGTCATGGGTTTGATGGATGGACTACTCCGGGGATAAAGAGCTGGCTGGATGTTCACAAGCAAGGAGTTGTGGTCAATGGCTCACTGTCCATGTGGAGATCAGCGACAAGTAGTGTCCCTCAGGGGTTGGTGCTGGGGCCAATACTATTCAGCATCTTTGTTGGTGACATGGACAGTGGGATCAAGTGCACCCACAGCAAGTTTGTTGAAGATACCAAGCTGTGTGGGGCAGTCAATATGCTGGAAGGAAGGGATGAGCCATCCAGAGGGACCTTGACAGGCTTGAGAGGTGGCCTGATGCCAACCTCATGAAGTTCAACAGAGCTAAGTGCAAGGTCCTACACCTGAGACATGACAATCCCAGACACAACTATAGGCTGAGTGGAGAAGTCATCGAGAGAAGCCCTGTGGAGAAGGACTTGGAAGCAACTGAAAACTCAACACGAGCTGGCAGTGTATGCTCAGCCCAGAAAGCCAACCAAATCCTGGGTTGCATTAAAAGGAATGTGGCCAGCAGGTCAAAGGAGATGATTCTCCCACTCTACTCTGCTCATGTTAGAACCCACCTAGAGTACTACATACAGTTCTGGCATCTCCAACAAAAGAAGAACATGGAACTATTGGAGCAAGTCCAGAGGAAGGTCACAAAGTTCCTAAGAGCACCTTCTCTACAAAGACAGGCTGACAGAGTTACAGCTGTTCAGCCTGGAGACGAGAAGGTTGTGTGGAGACCTGATAGCAACCTTGCAGTATCTGAAGGGGCCTACAGGGAAGTTGGAGAGGCATTTTGTTAGGAACTGTAGTGAAAGGACAAGGAGTAATGTGTACAAATTGAAAGGGGAAATTTAGGTTAGATATTAGGAAGAAATTTTTTACTGTGAGGGTGGTACGACACTGGCACAGGTTGCCTAGGGAGGCTGTGGATCACCCAACCCTGGCAGTGTTCGAAGCCAGGTTGGATAAAGACTTGAACAACCTTGTCTAGTGGGAGGTGCCCTGCTCATGGCAGGGAGGTTGGGACTAGATGATCTTTAAGGTCCATTCCAACCCCTTCGCATTCTATGATTCTATGGTCCCCTGTTATTTGCAGGGGCCATAGTGCCTGATGCTGATCCATACAGTAATTCCCATGACAAAATCGCACTGTTTGGAAACATCGCTCTTCTTCTCCACAAATCATATCAAGGAGAGGAATATAACAGAGAGATTGAGGGACAAAAATTATGACTAAAAGGAGAATCAATTCCAAGATGCAGAATATTTCTGCTCAGTTCTTTTATGTTTTTATATATCAAAATACTTATGCTCTTCCCACATTCTCTTATGTAGATCTTTTATCCATAATATTTATCACTTGAGTAATTTATTTTCTGCTATTTGTTTTCTTGTTTGTGTCTTTGTCTCAGTAAGGACAGACCAAGTCAGACTCAAGTAAGACCTTGCCCTTGGAGTAGCCTCTGAAGCGTTCCTCTGTCTGTTACACAGGGACATATGTTTTTCCATTTGATTCCAAATGATTTAGACAAATCTCAAGATTCTCAGATCTTCATGAAAAACTTACAGGCCCAATATGCTTTGCCTTAGATGTTTCTTTTCTTTGTACTGTTAAGAAAAGAAAACTGAAGCTTTTTGATATCAATCAGATGCAAATTCTGTCAACCCACTGAAAATATTTTGAGCATATTTATTTATATGTAGACACTACTAAGATTTTCAAATGTTTTATGGCCAGTCTGTCTTTGTTCTTATTTAAGATATGAAACCCATATTATTTAAACTTCCTCCAGTGAATATGTTTATTTTCACTGAATTATATGAGTTTTATGGCTGATGTGAGTATGGAAAAAGAATAGTTACATTTCCCTGCACTACAGTAAACTGTTCACTATAGATCTAACTGAGATAACAATTATGGAAACATAATACTGTGTCCAGTTCTGGAGCCCTTATCTGAGAAAGACTTTGAGGTCCTGGAGTGTGTCCTGGCAAGGGCAACCGATGTGTGAAGTGTCTAAAGAGTAAGTCATATGAGGAGCAGCTGAGGGAGATAGAGGTGTTCAGCCTGGAGAAAAGGAGGCTCAGGGGAGACCTTATCAGTTTCTATGACTACCTGAAAGGAGTTTGTAGTGAGGTGAGGTCAGCCACTTCTCCCAGGCAACTACTGACAAGACAAGAGAAAATGGCCTCAAGCGACACCAGGGAAAGTGTGCTGGTTTGAGCTGAAGT
>NW_008656381.1:66469-83940 GCF_000695815.1 Acanthisitta chloris | reverse complement strand
TGCATGTGTGTCTGTGTGTATGTATTGAGAAGGAGAATATAAGCGAAGAAAAAGAGTGAATTAGAGAAAAATGGATGAAAGAGAGAGAGAGAAAGAGGCACCACCCATGGGTCCAGCTTGGTCTCAGCTGCTTTGAATCCGAGGTAGTGGAGTATGACATGTGTCTTGCTGTCCTTTTGTTGGTTCCCTTCATGTAGGGCCCTCCCCAGAGTGAAGTCACACTTGTGCTGTGCTTTAGGCAGAGCCAGGGTGCTCAGCTTGCAGCAAGGCCATGCGGTCAACTGTCACCATTTCAGGGCTCACATCAGAGCCATGCAGTTAACCAATGCCATTCCAGGGCAGACCCGCTGTTACCTTTCAGGGTTCAAGGGGACAGTGGGGAGTAGCCACTGTCACACCTACGCAGAACTCACCCTGTTCCCTCTGCTTTCCCACCTGATTGCTTAGACCCAGGCAACCTTTCCTCTGGTTTCTGGCAATATGATCTTGAAAAAGAATTAAAACACTGTCTTTCAGAGACATAGGCATAAATATATGAGTTTATTTCCACTTTAGATATCCCAGCAGCATCACTAAATTGCTGAATCTGTGGGCATTACCTTGCAAAATGCTTCAGTAGGGAAGTCAGCGCTATTGTATCTTGCCAGCAAGTTCCTAGTATTTAGATTTTCCTTACTAGGTCACTTCATTAAAAAAAGATTAAAGTCTACTCCAGCTAGAGGCATGAATTCCCACTTCTGTTTTCAGAGAAGTCTGATATCAGTGCAATTCTGAAATAATCTTGGTTTTAAAAACAATGTTAAACACATTTGTTAAGAGACCACACCTTTCTTCTGGGTCTTCAGTGGGCCACCTAATTCTAACCTTCGTAGCACTTGAATTCAATGTAAGGGAGCTTTCCCAAAGAGTGTAGCTTTAAAGGTGCAGGAATTGAGGTAAACCCAAAGGTAAACACAACATAAAACCACAACAGTGACATCTGCTGCAGCATTTTATTTACACCTTTCTGCCAAATTCATAACTTCCCACACATGCCATTTCTTCTTTGAAAAGAGATTCACAGACATCGGCAATTTGAGATAGAAGTTCCCTGAAATATTTTTGAGGAAGAGAGGTTTTCCTCACGTAAATATTATTCTGCAGGAAGGAAAAGCCCCTTGGGATGTCCTGGAGATGAACACTACATCCTCTATAAAGTATGGCTAGGGAAGGACTGACTGTGACCATTCCTCACATTAATTTAATAATTAGAATTAAATTAAAATCTTGAGGGAAAGTGGGTGACATTTAAATCTCTCTCTAGTTACACCATTGATTTTGAAACAGTGTCTGTGGGAAGGCCCACATGCAAAAGCTCCAACAGATGAGTTTTCACTCCTGGTTCGCACATGTGAACTGCACTGATAATGTGCAGAAAAGCATGGAGAAGGGTTAGCTATGGTATGAGATTAAAACGTGTCTCTGTACTCAGTAGAAAACAACTATTTCATCAAGTTCAGTGCAGTTTAGTTGTGAACTACACACAAGAAAATGGCTATCAGAGCTTTATGCCACAGCAATAATGTGCATGGCATGGGGACCTCACCAGCAGAAACACTGGAATGGACAGACTGGGCAAAGGCAATTTTGAATATTCCTGATTGCCTAAAGGTTGAACTTTGGCAACTAAAAAAGAACTTCAGGTGACAAATGCCACATTCTAAGACCCTTTCTGACTTCAGACTCTCATCAGCTGGACTGTGCTGACTTTCACGATATTTTTACTCAAAAGACTTAGTGTATTCTTTTGGCTGTACATGTTGCAAGAGCACTAAAAGACTGCTAAAGTACATGCTCACCATGGGCCTGATCAAAGCCCTCTGAGATCAATGGGAATATTTCCTTCGACTTCAATGAGCTTTTGATAAGATTCCAAATTACCCAGTGGAAAGTTAGCATCCGAAGAATGGTCCTGATGTTAGCATACCCATGGGCACGGCACTCGAAAGGATCTGGCTCCTCACCTGGGTGATACACTGCATCTCATGCTAGGGCAGATGCAAGTGCAGCATCTCATTCTGATATTTCATAAAATACCACAGTGGTGATAAAGGAAGCATATTTTGATTGACAGCTTCAGTACTAGCTGGTACTTGAAACAGCTTGCAGCCACGTCAGGATCTGGCAGGAAGCCAAGCCCCATTCACAATAATGGGACATCGTACAAATATCAACAGGGCTGTATCCAAACCAGATGTTATTATTAATTTCATGTCTTTTAAGCAGAAGAGAGGATTTCAGCCATTTGAAAGGATTTTTTTAATGAATAATTATACTGTTTGACTATATTTAATTTCTGTTTACTTCTGAATGCTACTAAAGTTGTAGCTAGTGTTCCCATATGAATTGGATTTAGAGATACAATTGCGGTTTAATTTAGTTGATTCACTTGAAATGCCTTCTGCATTTGTGTTACAGGAGGTGATTTTTTTTGAAGAAAATTGAAGGCAACTAAATGTTGACAAAAATAAAAACTATGAAGTTGCAGTTCAGATAACTGTGCTTTGATATAAGAGGCTGCAGACAGTTTAGAAAACAGGAAAAAATATTTGTTGGTGTTGTGGAAAAAGGTGAACAATTGGAGATTAAAAGTGAACAAACAATTCACAGTGTATCACCTCAAATCCATGGAAGTTTCCAGTGTCTTCATTCCACTTTGCCTTAAGACCTAGCTTGGGAGCAGATGTGCTAGTGTTTTCTGTTATACTTTCTCTTTTATTTTAGAGAATTTTCAACAAACAGAGAGACAAGTTCAGCTATATTTTCTAGTCTGGAACAGCAACAAGTTTTCTAGAAGTTTTATGGAGAAGGCTTAATCTCTATACTAGCAGGTTTAGAATCGAAATAATGATAGTGGAAAAATAAAGAAAGGCATAAGTTCTAAGATTATGTAGACTGATCAGGTAAAAGGGTCAATTTGTGCATGGTCAAATTTGCAGCCAACATATCTCTTTTAAGTGATTTAGACATGACATTTTCATGTGGAACAATTTGTCCAGTCTTCCTTTGATGTTGTCTGTATTCTTTTATTGATATAATCATGTGGACATATATATGTATACATACAAATGTATTTACACATAAACCACAAAAACTACACATATTAATGTTTGAGGAACAGTGTAAAATGTATTTTCTTAAGCCTGATGTGGAGGACATCTTTTGAATACCAGGTTTCAGAAGAAAATTTCAAATATACATGTGGATAGATGTATGCAGGGAGTTTTTTAAATGCAGAGCAAGTCACAAAAGGGTTTGGTTGTGATATGAAAGCTGTAGGACAAGGGGAGGGAGCATGTAAGAGGACACTTCTAGTTCTGGATGACAGAGGGTGGTAGGATAAAAATTTAAAGGAAAACTTTAGACTGTCCAGAAAAGGAAGATTATGAGTGTGGTTTAATGATCCAGGTTTTGAGAAATTAGTGAGCTGCCTAAGATGAGATCTGTGACTTTGAAAAAATAAAGGTCTTTTTGAATGGTTTGTTTAGGATACACTAGTGGAAACCCCTGCACATACATAATAGCCCTCAGAAGTACAGGGAAATAAAAGACAAGAGAAGAGAGTCCTTGGGGACTCCAGTTACCAAAGAGATGTAGTGGAAAAAAATTATGTCTTTCAAGAAACCCCACTATTAGTCACATCTGTACTATGAAAATAAGTCTCACAAATACAGTAGGGTTTAGTTTTAAGTGTAGTCATCATGGTGACTGATACCTTCACTGCTCTAGAACGTTTATCTCTCATATTATGAAGTCATTGTCTAGACAAATAATCTGCAGAATTTTTGTCCTTGAGAGATTTGAGCACTGTTTTTAACTCCTAATCTTGTTATCTCAGTCCCTATCTTTCTGGTTTTACTTGCTGTTTTATCTTCAGATTTCAAATAACAAAGTCAAAGCTTGGGCTTCTGAAAAAAACTACACTAAAAAATGAGCTCTGCAGACACACATTTGAAAATGTATGTATCTCCAAATTAAAGCTGCAAGTCTTTTTACATCTGTACCTTAGGAAATATCTGACCTGCATATGAAATACATTTGTGCTTTCTTGTGCTTTTAAAGTTATTGCTAGACTGACTGAATGTGCAGCTGGTAGTGATCTACAGTTTCTGTTTATCCTGCTGAGTGAAAATGAGGGAGGACATATTTGCAGACTCATTCAGCTAAAATTCTGAAATGCTGTCTCATATATTTTATTCTCCTGAAACGCTGTCTCGTTCAGTCAGATTACTCAAAGGTTCATTTTGCTAGAAATAATGCTTAATAAATCCAACACCCAAAATTTTCATGTCTAAAAACAACTGCCTGTCAGAGGTTAGTTTCTGTGAATCCATAGCTGTAAGAACTTTCTTAGGACAGGATTAGGAAAATACAGGTTCAAGAGCCAGTAATTTTAGGCAGCAAATAATAGTTATTGATTCACAGTTATGATGACTACTTAGGAGTTCAAATATTTTTATAGAATCACTTTTACTGTCACACATCTGTTAGCAAACCAGAATACCACTTACATGAAAAATCATGCAGCAACTATGTCTCAAATTATTATCTTCTAAAAATCTCACTGAATATTCTCTATAAGCTTTGGACTTTAACATTTCCAAATTTTATTAAAAAATTTAAAAATCACATTTATAAATGGAAACACTTCTTCTATACAAAATATATGGAATGCAATATAAATTGTTGCCCATACGTCAGTCTTTCTGTGTGGTTTAAATGCCTATCAGTATCTTGTACTTGCCACTAATAGTCAGTACTATAGATATATCTCAGTGCTTCAATTTCAATAGTGTCTTGTCTCTTTTGGTTTGTCTTGTTTTGTTGGGTTTTTTTTGCCTGTGTTACAGTAGCTCTTCTTCTTTCTGTGATACATACCAAGATACAGTATTCTATGTTTTAGTAATACAGGAGATAGAGTTTTATCTATGTGCAGTACTGTCTTTTTGCTCAACATCTCCTTGAAAAGGACAATTATTTTCTTGAACTAACACTTCAACAACTGTTGAGAGCGGTTGGTGTTTTTTGTGTGTTTGTTGAGGTTTTTGGAGGATTTTTTTGGTTGCTTGTGTGTTTTCATCTTTTCTTGAAGTCACAGATAAGCGTTTCTCATCTAGAGGACTTTTTACACCATATGGATAAAATCTGATATTGTATGCCTTAGTGTGTGATTCTCTTCCTCTTCGCTTTAACAGCTACTGATGCTCCTGAGTCTATTTATCTCTTTATGTGATTTATCTCAGAATGTGCTAACTCTTAAAAAAAATAAAAAAGGAGGACAGGATGGAAGAAAATGTACCTATTTATTTGCATGAAGTAGAAAAAATGGTCTTATTTCTGCTGCCTTGCTCACCAGCTTTCTCATGCATTGCATACACATTTTTTACTTCTGTGTTTTGAGGACTCTACCATTTATATTTATTAAAATAGTCTTGTGGCTGAAAGTATTTAGTAATAATGACTCTGTCACTTCATAAAAGTACTATGCCTTTCTAATATAAGCCATTGTTCTCTCAAATGCTGGGTATCTATACTGAGAGGCAGTCCATCTCCATGTCAATAGCAGAATTATTTTTTTTTAATCTTTTATATACTTTTCATTCAGAGCACACTTGTAAATCATTCAAGTAATAGTCTATTTCTTTAGACTGAATTTGTTACTATTCAAGTTCTCTGGTTATTACCAGTAGTTCTTCAGTTCATCTCAGATCTTAAGGGTTTTCTGTTCAGTAGACTAAATGTGCAAGAAATTATAAATCATTTTTTATTTCAGAGAATGCATTGCTAAAGTTGCATGTTTTTTCCAATTCTCTTGGTCTTATGACATAGTTATCTTCATTTTCTTCCCTGTTTTATTTCCATTTCTCACTTAAATTTTTCATGTACCATGTTCATTCTGAAACCAATGCGTTCATTCAATGTCTCTTTCTGCTTGTCATCTGACTGTATCATTTAATAAAACACTTGTATAGAGATATCCCAGCTGGAGTCCTAAGTAGAATGGGAAATATTTTGATGTTGTAGTTGGCTTATCCATGCTGACTGTAGACAATTCAGTTTGAAATTGATCTGTTTCATTCATTCAAAAAATAAATTACTGGAAGCCATTCTTTAATGAAGGGATTAGATGTTTGCCTTTGTGACATCCATGATTATGCCATCTGCATTAAAAAGTATGGAGATTTTCAGCTGTAAATTGCCATTTTTGTACATCCAACTTTTCTGCAGAAGTATTAAGATTTTTATGTGCTTGTGATTTTTTAAAGAACTGGTAGAAACAACTTTGCTGTAAGATTTTAGATGAAAATTTCTCTTTCATAAAATCGAAATGTTCAAGAATATTGCACTGTTTTGGGAAAATACTGTTTTATAAAAAGTTGTACATAATTGCATGACCAAAATGAAGTAGTTGGTTGTCATTTTATAATTTCAAATTTCGTTTTGGATTTTGAGTTACTTGTCATCCCATCTCCATCCCCATCCTCCCACCTTTTCTTTTATCATTCTTATTTCCCTTAATTTAATTTTATTTCCTTATTTTACTTCTGTGGAAAAAACAGACAATGATATAACAAATATCACGTGCTTCCTTTTATCATCTCCCATTACATATGAATGAATTGTTTCAGATTGCATGACTGAGAGCTTCCTGAAAGTGTTTGGGCTCAGTCTTTTGGGTGAAGTAGTCAAGTTGCATGACTGGAAGGTATTCTTCACAGAGATTGCTAAGTATTAGGTCAGTGTTCTCCATAATTTCCAGTTACTACTGGGAAACACTTCCTCTAAATCAGCCTTTACAGGGTCCTATCTTAGGACTGCATAAATGCAATTAACAGATCTCCATGTGAAGCTACTCATAATGGGGCAGCTTACATGGGCAGAAAAAGGTAAGGATTGATGAATTTGTCTTGTGACCCTGCAAAGAGAATGGGGAAGAGTGCCAGATGGCCAAGAGTAAGATATAAGGAGTCTGCTTTGCTTAAGACTAACAAGTGATCCAGAGGGTAATGTTTCCTTAAGGCATAATCAAGCATTCAGGAGACAGATGGTGGAAAGAGTAGGGAGTCAAGACAGTTCTAATTAGTCCAACACCATATGGAGTTTCTTCTTTTCTAGAAGCACAACCTTCCAGACAGGCCTGTGGGTTTACCTACTAGACATCCCAGAGATCTTTGAAAATGTTAAAAGACTAGCAACCAACCCACTTGCCCAGATTTTTATTTTACAGAAATAAATGGATGATGGAAAGTATGGGAAACCCAGTGCTTAAATATAAAACTGAGATGTAGCTGGAGCGTACCAAGGAACCAAGAAGTTAGTCTGCTAACAGTCTATCAGAGGTCCCTGGAATGTTACTACATTTTGTTTTTGTTGATAAAAACCCATCTTCTTACCTCCAGCCATCAGGTAGGAGGAAGCATTGCAATTGTGCTGCCATTATATATGTGAACTGTGTTCCCATATTGCATTTTCTTTTGGATACTGTGATCATCCCCTTTATCATTAGTCCTGAAGAGCTGAAGACATCTTCTGCATCTTGATTGTCATTATCTGTACTTGTATTCTTTTGTTATTTTGTTCATCAAAGTCCCATACCATCTGTACATTCTGGGAAAGACAATGGACTTTAGTACTAGGAAAATACAAAAGAGAAATCCAGCAGAGAACATATCTACAGTTTAGAGTGGATTGCAGTGCAGACAGGTAGGGTCATATAAAGGAGGTAGGGATAGTATGTGAGTTAGGGACAGTAAGACATGTAAAATCAGGCTCTTCCAAATTGCATCTGGAAATAGCATAGTCACAGCAGGCTAATTCAGTTTAATGGCATTCTCATCAATGTCTTTACAATGAATATATCCTCTTCTCTATGTACCAAGAAAAAATGAATATAAAATTTAGTTTTATATTGTTCTGATACTACCTGCAGCCATGAGAATCATTGAAAATGTGTAGATATCCTTCAGAAACATAAAAATAGAAAGTTTTTTCCCCACTACATCTTTCATGTATACATGTGTTGTTGGTTGAATATTAAATAAAACTTATATATTGCAACAATTGTGTGTAAGTCCCAATATGTCCAGAGAAGTTTCTTCTCATCACTGAAACATAGGTAAGTACATTTGTCAAAACTTTTCCTCTAACTGCAAACATAATTATGGAATCATAACACCTAACATCCTAAAGTCAGAAAACACATTATTGACATTCATCCCTACATGTTTGGTATCTCAGTGCTTTTCAGTATAACCTTTCAGCTGACTCCTAGAATGTTTGCACAAAACAAGACAGGCTGCCTCCTTATTGTCACAATTCACCTATTGCTTAAATTTTTTTCTTCTTTTTAGATTTTAAAGAAGAAATTTATTTTTTCCACTTGCTATATTGACAAAGAAAATGCCCTCATCATCCTATTCTCATGACTTCCTAGCATATTGATTAATTTTAATCTGAATGCTTATAAACCACTAATTTTAAAGACAGCAATTTGTTTTAGTGGAATCCTTTTCAATTCAATTTTCTTTACATACTGCAAGAAATCAAACTCACTAGAAATAAATGTATAGCTTTTAGTTTTGACACTTATCAACTGACACCCAGAATCTGAGGCAGTCTATGGGTCATAGATTCTACAAAGACAACACTTACAAGCTATGGCTGAAACTACTTTCTTTTGTTTCTTCTGTTCCCAAATTCAGACTTTAAGAAGCAATCTAGCTACTATTCTTTTCATCTAAAGGACCAAAGTTTCAATGTTCCCTAAAACTCTATTCAACTGCTCTGGAAAGCTCTTGAGAGAGGTAATGACTACCAAGAGCTGAAATGCTAGTGTTGTTATGTAGGTGACACAGTATTGGCATTACATAAAACCTAAACAGTAGTTTTTCTCAGAAATCATAGTACTTATCTGAAATCAATACTTGGCTGAAGAGCAATTAAAAGGTAGAACTAAATAAAAGTTAAAATGATGTTCTGAAGAGAAGAATTTGTCCTCTATCAGTCTGTACAGGATGAAGTTGACTTGCAACTTCAGTATATTTGCCTGTTATTTAGAATTTGATCTGGCCACTGTGACACCTTTATTGACAAACTTTTTAGTGGAATTAACTGGAAGAGAATAATCTCAACAGCATTAAACATCTTAAGCTGGGTGTGCACCTAACCTAATTGCCTAGGCTCTGTGTATAGCCATCAGGGAGAGTCACCTCCAAGGTACAACTGATGCCATTCATACCTTGCTCAACACAGTGATTCAGATTCTGTATCTGTCTTTCCTATTGTGAATTCTCCTCATTTAAAAATCCATTTGACTGTTAAGAATACTGTGCTTCTCAACATGGATGTTAAGTACGTAAGTAACCACGCCAGAAAAATAAGTATATTTGCTTCTTTTTTTCTTGTTTTCCTATTATGCGCAACATTTCTGTATCACCCAACCACAAATTCTAGGTGCTTTCTCTATGGATTTAGTTATTCATAATCCTCAATATCTAGCTGTCTCTTCAATATGTCATCTTCATTAGCAAACTCTTCAGTCTGTATCTGAAGTTGACTGCACTGGTGGCTGTAAAAGAATAGATACTTTGCTCCTGCTTATTCCTAGGTGTGCAGTATTTGGTGGCAGTCCGTTTTTCACTATGATGGACAGGAATGAAGTGTTCCAGGACACAACAATTACAGCCTTGTAAGGTGGAGAAAACAAACTTAGAAAATCTGTGACTATTGGGTCTTGTTGAGAGTTTTTCTCTCAAGATGGTCAGGAAGG
Source organism: Acanthisitta chloris (assembly GCF_000695815.1). NCBI lineage: Eukaryota > Metazoa > Chordata > Aves > Passeriformes > Acanthisittidae > Acanthisitta > Acanthisitta chloris. The sequence goes on along the minus strand of NW_008656381.1, from coordinate 74,132 downwards.
GCTTAAATATAAAAAGCCAGAGCAAAAGAAATGGAGGGATGGTGCAGAGAGCAAGTTGAGAGGCTATGTGCATGTGTTCATGTTGTTAGAGAATGAAGATTTTACAGCACCTAAAACCAATCCAAACACCTCAGATAAATCATTGCTTCAATCCATTAATGCTTGAGATGTGTTTTATTTTGTCCTATTATTCTTTTTGCTTGAGACAAGTCACTGCAAATTTCATTGGAATTTCCTTTTCCCTAGTTCTGTTTTACTGGGGTGCATTTTCATGTTTTTAAATTAATTACTCATTAAGCATTAATTTTGGGAGTGAAATTACTATCAATATAAACTAAAATACATAATCTTATTTTTCATCATAATTAGTAAGTGAAACCATGGCATGTAACTCTGAATGCTAAATCAGGAACACATTTTACTTCACATACCTAATATATCACATATTTAAAATGGCTACTTAGGCTGGGTTTTATATATAGATTTTTAAAATTCTATTTTCAATAGCAGGATTCTGGGATTGTCCTTTTGCCTTTCCATTTGGATTCCAACTCTAAGGAGAATTTCAATACAAGAAGCATAACTTATGAGGTATAAATAAAAGAAACTGAGGAGGAAAAAGGAAAAAAAAATCAGGTATACATCAATTTACCATCAGGAGGAGTTTATCCCAGTATATTCACTACATTAATAACTCAAATTACTTCATCTTAATTTAGCAATCTCAGTTGCCTTTGGATTAAAATCCTCCTTTTAAAACTCAGACTCTTACTCTGTGAATTATTACACCTTGAGTACTGTGCTCAGTTCTGGGCCCCTCAGTTCAGGAAGGATATTGAGTTGCTGGAAAGGGTCCGGAGAAGAGCAACGAGGCTGGTGAAGGGACTCGAGCACAAGTGCTATGAGGAGAGGCTGAGGGAGCTGGGGCTGTTTAGCCTGGAGAAGAGGAAGCTCAGGGGAGACCTTATCACCCTCTACAACTCCCTGAAAGGAAGCTGTAGTCAGGTGGGGGTTTGTCTCTTCTCCCAGGCAATCAGCAGTAGGACATGAGGGCACAGAATCAAGCTCTGCCAGGGGAGGTATAGGTTGGATATTAGGAAGATAATTTTTATGGAGAGAGTTATCAGGCATTGGAATAGGCTGCCCAGGGAGGTGGTGGATTCACTATCCCTGGAGGTTTTCAAGATGAGACTGGATGTGGCACTTAGTGCCATGGTCTAGTAACCACGGTAGGTTACTAGACCCTAGTCGATGATCTCTTCCAACCTGGTTGATTCTATGATTCTATGATTCTATGCCTTGCATGTGAGCATCCTCTAATTCCAATGAAAAGAAAAATAGACAGAATTGTGGAAAATGAGCTCACCTTGTTTTCTGGCAAGTTAAGGAGGTTAATTGGTGAAATTATTTTGACATCAATTTTTTGCTGCACCAGCTCTGCTTTATCAGGCAGAGGGGACAGTGATCTGCTGAATCTCCATTTCCTTGGATGATGCCCCAGGATTACCATTGCAGGGGCAATAAAACAGATTTCCTCGAGTGGATTGAAGGTCCTATGTGGAGGTTTTGGTAAACCTGCTAGGAATGCCTATTTCTTCTGTAAGCAATCATTTTCTGAAACATTTATCTCTCCTTATGTGCTAACACTTATTCATAAACTAAGTGCCAGCCTTGCAGATAGCAGCTGTGACACAAAAATGAAATATTTGATCCATGGCAATGTGGTTTGTACAGAATTATTTTTTTTCTGAGTGTATGAAGAGAAAGATGTTGATAAACTGTAGCAAGATCAGTGGAGGGTCACCACAATGGGACAGGCTAGAGCACTTATGCTGCAAGGAGAGGGCAAGGGACAGGGTCTCATGCAGTCTGGAGAAGAGATGGCTGTGTGGGCACTGCACAGCAGACCTCTAATTGAAGGAAAGGGAAACTTCTCAAAAACATCAGTGAAGAAACAGTATTGTATAATACCTCACGCAATATCTAATATGCAAAATGGCAGAAAATGAAATCTGCTTCTGAAAACACATTGAGTAGTAAACTAGTCAGTTTTGTCAGTCAGCAGGATGTGAAGTTATTTGTTCTAGGAATGTTTCTTCTAGTTGTCCCTATACAGCATTAATGTAAACTTACTTTGAGAGTACAGCTTACTTTTAAACAATGGCTTAATCGTGTGAGTTTTCCCACAGTGGTGTTTTCCATCTGCAATTACTGAGTTGTCTGCCGACAGCGTTGTCCACTTTTCCACTGCAGTTTCAAGTTTCTCTATAACACGAGAAAACCTCATTTCAGGGGTATTAAAAGTACACAGTTAGAAAGTAGGTCTGGGTAAATGGTTTGGAAAAAATCCAAATTTTATCATGCATGAAAAGCACAGAGCACAGAAATAATGTAAGAAAATAATTTCTCATGCTATTTTAGCCATACTGTGTGTCCAGATTTATCTGAATACCAAACCCAAATGTCTTGGGTGATTGATCATTGCTTCATGAAGCTTCTAGACTGGATTTAGATTGCCTTCATGCAACCATGCAATGACACAAAATGTCATATGTGATGGATACAGCTTTGAGAAAAACACAAAACCCAACAGAAACAGTATTATGAACCTTTTTCTCCTTTTGACTAATTTTCCATCCATTCTGAACCTTGAAAAAATGTCAGAAACTACATGGAGGTCTCTGATCTTTTGAAGGAGGTTTGTGAAAAAGCAGCTTTACCAAGAATCTATGATTCTTGTAGTATGATTTAGGTTGGAAAAGGCATCTAAGATCATTGAGTAATCTTCCTTTGTCTTTCCACCCTTAATTTTCTTGAACACATATCTCAGCTGTAAGCGAGTTGGAGATCTGATGGTTTTCTTGAATGAGACATACTAAGGTATAATGTACAAAGCTCTTGGGACTGAAATGTTGTGTCCTGCTTAAAACCCAAGGAAAGTAACATTACGTGGGAATGTATGAGACTGAATCTTTTGTTCTGTTCAGAACTTCTGTGTGACGCACACAGTCACATTCATGTGGCTGCTTTCTATTTAGCACCACTGTGATACGAGTTGCAGTGCTGCAAGAGAATTTCTGTGACAACCACTATGATGTGCTAGCATATGGGAACCTTTCCATACTTGCCAAGTTCTGCCTTTGAGGTCCATTGTTAATTCAGGAAGACTGTGGTTTATGCTATGTCACAATATTTGTCTTGTGTGGATTCTTTTGCACAGTAGAGTCACAGTAGTTCTGTTGCTTTAAAGAAAATTATTCCTTCACTCAATGGGACTGAAGATTTTTAGCTTGGTGATTGTACCAAAAAAATTCTTCTAAAAAGCTCCTGAAAATGCTTATCAAACACCTTGACAAGACATCTTTCTATTGTTATTTCCATCCTATACTCATGGAATCTACTGTGAAAATTAGATGAAATGTCCTTTCAGGACCCTTTCTTGGATTTCAGTCCTCAACTGCACTTCTCAAAGGATGGTCATGGGTGCACATTACAAAGAAAAATGTTAATACTTAATCAGCTGGGTAGGAGAAGTTTACATAGCCACTAATAGGTCACTTACAGAAATTGTGGCACTCAATTTAAGCTATACCTTAATACCTAGAGTATTGAATCCCACACTTTAAAACACACTGAGTTGTAATTTAAGACAAACAGTTATCTTTTTTTTTTCAAACATATTAAATTTTTATATGTGTATTACCTTATACATACAGTTTATACCTATTTTAATTAGAAATTGCTTAGAAACTCTGGTGGTAAGAAATTTGCCAAGTCAAAATTTTGTTACTTATGTATTGGCAGAATTGGTAGGAAGACAGAAATTGCTATCTATAGAGAAATTCCTACATTTTGAATTACTGTAATTTCCCATGAGAATAAAAGTCAATGTTTCAAGGCATTTTATGGATTAAGGACTTAAATTTATTGTTTTGGAAATACTGATGTAACCATTCAAAACATTATATGACTGCAATATACTTTTAAATTTTAAGTGCAATTAATATATATAACATATATATTAATAATGATGAGTGAAATTGAATATCTTATTTTGACCTTTGACCATATAGAATATCTTCCCTCTAATAAAATATCAAAGAAACTGAAACATTTGTGTTAAACCTTCTTTATCATCAGAGCAGGTTCTTAATATCTGAATGTTTCACTACTTAAACTGTGAGTCACTAGAACACAGGTGAGTGAAAACATTTTGAAGTTGTAGTTTCCTAAATTTGGGATGAAATTGTGTGGTAGTTTCTTACCATAGCAGGGATTAAAACTAAATATTCCATGAGATGCTGGGAGGTGCTTCAGTAAGTATCCTGAGGTCTTTTTAAAGCTATGCCCCTTGTCGGGCCTGCAAGTTTTCTTTGCATGAAAGATAGGACAGAAGGAGCATTTCTGAAAGGGAGGGAAGAAGCTACAATCTGCAACTTAAAAGCAGTCCCAGATTCAGTAATACAGGGATAGCCATTAAATCCTTTTCCAGTTCTGTATGCTATGTGCTCATGTTGCTAAATAATGGCATTTCCAAGCATTCCAGCCGAGGAGTATTGTAAATGAACTCTTTAAACAGCAATGTGGTGAGAAGGCACTTTGCTGTGTTAACACCTCTACTGTTAAAAGATAAGGTCATATTTCTCATTGTGACTTTAATGGCCACTTCTTACTCTGTGTTTCTGTTCCCTGTGTGGTCTCCACTTATATCTGTTACTTTAATGACTACAGCAAATTTTTGCCATGACCATTAGCACAGTAGAACAAATGCAGCATGGAAATGCTACTAAATTATTTCTTGATTTATGTACCACCAGCAAATTTGCTACTTGTTTTCTTATTAGTGAGTCCATATCCTTCATCCAGAAAGCATGATTTCTAGTTTCCATCTTGAATTAATTTTAACTCTGAAATCCTACTGAGCTGGTCAACATGCCAATAATAACATGTGGGCAATAAAGCAGGAAGTGTCAGGTCACCTTTAAAAGTCATAGATCTTTACTTTTTTATTTTTATTGTTTGGTTTGATTAGGAGTTAAGTTGAGAATGGGGAAAATGGAAAACAACACCCTCTTTAAAAAAGCAAAAAAATAAGAGGCATATCTTAGTGTTATTGTTGTGGGTCTTTTTCTTTATAATAGTTATTTTTTTTTTAGATTATTTGCTTTCATTGAGTCATTCTTTGCCTTTCAATGTGCTCACACTGAATTCAGATTCATATATTGTATGGATGTAAAGAATCATGATTATCTATTCCAAACACCTGTGTACCTGGCCATAAAATCTGAACCAATGATTAATGCATCAAGTTCATATCTTCTGCTTGGGGGACAATAGATCTTTTAGAAAGACATCTAGTTTCAGTTTAAAGTCTTGATTCTCTCTGACTTATGTTTGCACCTTCCTAAGGCATGCAGCAGGCCCAGAAACATGCTATAAGGAAATGGTATCTTGAGATTCCCCCTCCACTGACTTTCATGTTAGAATTGTTCATTTAAAATTGACTTTCACAGTATTTTTTCCAGTACTAAAACAAAATAAAAATAATCTCTTGGAGGTACTCCACATTAGCAAAAAAAGTTAAGGAATCAATGATGCTGTTTGCACAAAACAGAATATATATAATATTTTAAAAATCAGTTCCCACTGGACTTCCTGAAAACAAAAAATAAAAAGCTTTTGCCTTACATTTTTAGAGACACAAAGCCTGGCTGACAAATGATAAGGGAGAGTTGGTCAGTAAGCCCACCTTGATCTTTGTCCTGCTTCCTTTGATTAATAAATTTCATGAAGTAGATAAACACTTCCATCAGTTATGCTAAACCTTCCTACAAGATTGTACTTATGTAGTTTGTCATGACTAATCAAAGGTAAAGTCTGGAAGTTTTGTGAAAGTGAACTTGTTTTGGTGTTCACTAGAAGGAAGAGCAGGCGCTTATGAGTAGATTTCTGTTCTTCTGAGATAAAATAATTTACATTAAATAACAACAAACATACAAGCAAAATCTAAAATAAACTAAATTAACTTGAGAAAAAGTCATTTTTTCTCATGATGAACCTTATTTTGGAAAGCACACTTTTTTCAGATGAAACGAAGAACAAAGCTTGCTTTCATTCAGGCTGAAATAAAAGCTTTTACATTTAAGAGTTTTGCTAAATTTTTTGTGAAGAAAGAATGACTTTTCTTGTCTAACTACAAATCTAATGAGATATTATATACCCATTCTCTTCACCTATCTAGGAAAAAGGTGACATTAAGGGAGTGATTAGTCACAGAAAATGCTGCTAAAAGAAGCTTTGAGAAATCATCCAGCCCATTCTTCACTCCAAAGCAGGATTAGCTACCAGTATGTCATTCCTGATTGATACCTCCTCAGTCTGATCTTAAATGCTTTCAAAGACAGGGTGTTTACAGGATCCTTGGGAAATCTGTCCTAATGTTTCACTGTCCTTACTGTTACAAATTCTTTTGTGTATATCTGAACTACAGCTCAGATCCTACAATTGCTTCTCTAATTGTATTGCCTCCAACTTGCTGAGCACATTTCTGGCCACAGCATTTCAACTGAGGTTTGAGCTGTGCTGAGTAAGCACAAGGATTACTGGCTGTGTTTTGCAAAGGATGCTCTGCTTGTACATGGCAGTCTGATATTTGCTTTCTTTGTAACAACATGATACAGTTGACTCATGATCAGTTAGCAATCCTCTATAATTCCCAGATCATCCCCATTTAGCCAGTTGTTTCCCATCTTATATTTGTGCAGCTGATGGTTCATACATAAGTGGAGTACTTTTCACTTGCTTTTTAATCTTGTTATACTGGATCAAACTCAAATCATCAGCTGTTTGCATTTAGTGTTCCTTAGTGACAGCTACTTGAAGAAATATTGCTGGTCATGGATTAATTTTCTGTGAGAAATTATTTTCTGACAACTGATCTGTTCAGTATTGTATCTGTACCACCTTACTTCTTTTCTTCCACCAAGTCTAGCTTCTAAAGCAGCGATTTGCTGAATGCACAGATTTGCTATATGATCAGTGGTGTATATCTTTTTAATTCACATTATTAGGTCATGGAAATGCCAAAGAAGGTGGTTTTCTGGTTTGGTTTTTTTTCCACATATATATATATATATCTACAACATACTTTGCTGGTTAGCAGAAAGACAAAGACCTGGAGGACGTGACAATCATACTATTGTTCATAAGCCCTTTTAAATTACAAGATGAGATGCAGTTGCAAGACTAGGATCCTTGTCAGGAGTTGTCAGGAGGTGTGTGGTGTTATTTTTAGTCATAGTTTTTTTTCTTCTGCCTCAAAACTATTGGTACTCCTGTACACAGATGCTGAGTGAAAGCCTACAAATGTCACTGCCACATATGCCTGGGGTCATTGCAACAAAATTGAATACAGCACAGTTCAAGGAGTTTATTCGTACACCACATTTGGCTGCACCAAAATATACATAAAGCATGAGGAAAAAATAAATTATTACACTGTATATATGACCAATTAATGTTTACAGCACAGACAGCTAGTTCTCAGCATAGCTTTGATATCAATATGAGTTTTATATGATACAGTGTAGAATTCAATGACTGTGCTAACTAGGACTCCACTTAAAAAAAGATGTGGGCTAATAAATTTGAACTACTTTGTATT
>NW_008656381.1:42798-66447 GCF_000695815.1 Acanthisitta chloris | reverse complement strand
ATATTTTATATTCATTTTTATATATCAATTTCTATAACTTGCTTTAGCATTGCAATAACCATGTTAAAATAAAATATTTGGAAAAATATAGGCTATCCACCAAAATGTTATCATTGTTGTTGTTCTTGTTTAATATCTGCCAAAAATGCATCAGTAGAGATGCACCTTAATACAAGAGCAAACCTTTGTGATGTGAAGAAAATATGACTGAGAAGCATAAGGATTAAGTGTTCTGTCAAGGATGGTGCTGCAGTTCTGAATTATTTACAAAACATGGAATTCAAAATAGTGAAATTCAGCATTTCAGAGTCACAGTTTGTAAACTGCACATCTGAGAAATACACTTTTTGATGCTTCCCAACTTTGGGGGCAAAGTTAAACACAAGTCATTTCTCCAGTCTTGAATAGTTCTATTGATTTTGGACTTTGAGTAAAAGAAAACTCAGCTGAGGTCAGAAAGTTTCTACTGTGGCAGCCACAGTGCAAGTGATTAAAACCCTGTCTCTCACCTTAAGTGTTCCAATTCAGTCTTGTGAAGTTTAACACCTCACCTCAAGTCCCAGCCAAATCTCAAGGGACTTTGAATTGACATCACAAACACACCTCCAAGTTTAACAAAGAAGCCGAAAAAGACAAACAAGGAAAAGAAATACTTATATGCCAGGAGCAGCTATTCCACGGAGATTCAATCCAAAGAAAAGCTGGAAAAAAACACTGCAAAAGCACATTTTTTTTACTTTCAAGGGCTGCAACTAGTCTCTGCTCCTGCTGTAGGAGGGCTCAAGAGTGTCCACATAAAACACTCTCATCTTTTACCTTAATGAACTCTGAACTGACAAGACTTTTATGACAAATTCACTGCTCTAGCAGTAGCTTCAAAACTATATGAGATTTGGAGCCCCATTTGAAGCCATATCTGGTCTGTCTCGCCTCTGTCATAAGTTCTCACAGTTCTCATCTGGGTCAGTAAATGGAGATCCCATGATAGGGAAAACTGACATCCCATTCATCTTGCTTTGCATGAGTGCTTTGCCTGTCAAAAGAGCCACATAACAATGTTAGTTTTATATACTCTGAAGAAATACAGCCCCAAATTGGCTGCCAAAACCCAAGCAGGAACAGTGCAGACATGAGCATTCAGCAAGATGTGGAAACAAATTGAAAATTTAGATGACTACAAATAAAACACAAAAGGGGGATTGTCATCCTTCTATTTTTTAACCAGAAAGATGAATTGCATTCTTTTTTCTTTTCCCCTACATGGTAGTCAAAACCAAGTACATGAAAAATGTCATAGAGTTTGAGGTCAGAAAGCATGATTCCATCATTTAATTCATCCTCCCTCCAGGGTCTTATATCTGTTCCAGTACTCTTACATTGAGCTTGGGTAAGATTAGGCATCTCTTTCAGTACCCCAGAAAAATGGATACAGATCTGTAGTTTAGACAAATGTTGAACAAGGTGAAACACACCAGGAACAGATCTGACCACTTTTGTGCAGAAGGATCAAGAATTCTATCAGATCTCAACATATGTCTGGTTCAAGGTACTGAAGTGTGTGATTTGACTGCAATTTTTCTTTATACAAAATGCAATGCTCTAGGGCTGTGTTGAGGAGAGTGAGCCTTCAAAATAAAAGGAAGTCAACTACAATTTCAGAAAGCCACAGATTTTAGAGCCAGATGAGGCTACCAGGTACTGTGAAAAATTCAAACTCAACTGAATAAGAACTAAGTTAAAATTGGTTATTAGTGGAAAATCATCATTAAAGGGGGATGTTGTAAGTGGTACTTAACAAGTTTTGAAGCTCATGTTTTGGTTTGCTTTTTTTCCTTGCAATTAAAAATAAATATATAATTATTTCTAAAATGTGTGATTGACACAAATGTGTGAAGCAGTAAATCATGTTGAGTATAAGCCAACTATACAGAGTTATTGAGAGAATTTGGTTATCTGGGACCAGTAAATATGTGTATGTATCTAAAAAGAATTCATTTTCACTAATGATCTCGACACGGTAAATGTGTTTATTTAGGAAACAGGACTGCATTCCCACTGATAAGGGAAAGTTGTTACTTTGAAATTGACTAAGGTATTTTAATATCAAGGCAACTCAGATGAGGTCTCGAAGGCAGAAAGACCAATATGGTCTTTGGGTGTATAAACTGTAGGTGTACTATTTCTGTGAGCAGGAATAAGGCAACAATGTGTCTCCTTTGGTGTTTTTTGACATATGTAATCTTAGAGATAACAAGTAAAGATTTTCTGAAATTCTTGAAAGAGCATTCAATGCCTTAAAAGGCTGTTAAAATTATTCCTGGAGAGCTAAAAAAAAAAAAAAAAATTACTTTGAAAAGAGTTTAATCTGTTTAGTGTATCAAAATGAAAATGGAGAGGTGGTTTGATTACAGTGTTTATATTCTGTCATTTTAACAAAATCATTGTACTAAAATATCAAAAGAGTGAACAAATATCTTTGCAGTGTCATACTGAAACTGCACAACCATTTGGAACATAAGCTTTTTGTCAAACAAAAATTATAGGGGCAAACAAGTAAGGAAAAATGTCAGTTTGTGATATACAGTATGTTAAAAAAGAAATTATTGTGAACATTTTACCCTTAAGTTCTATGTATTTATCCACAAAAAAGAAATTTGCTAAAAAGAAAGTGTAAAACGAATTGTTTCTGCAACAAATAAGCATTTAATTATTGTCATTTTAACCCATGTGGTTGTAGAGACAGGAAATGAGAGATGAAAAAAGGATTAGTGAAGATGGAATACATTTTCAAAGGATTCTTTCTCTTGCTGAATTATGATTATGAAGAGAAGGATAATTTATTTTATTTTCATTTGCCTAAAATAGGAGTTAATGATATATATATTATAATATATACTTATATGTAAGAACAGGTACTAAAATCAAACCCTTCAGTTTGTTGGCTATGTGGAAAGATTTGACAGCATTTCAGCCTGTATAAGGTGAATGTTTTACTGTGGTACATTTAGAAGACCTCATACAACCCTTAATAAACAATATGTTGTTTTAACTAGTGTCTAAATGATGTGCAAGTCAAATTAAAGATGATATTTGTCGTCTATGCAAATAAAGTGACTCATGCAAAAAATGTAAAAAAAATTGTAATCACATAGTCTTTTATTTGCTGCTTCATCTTTATATAACGTATGAGTAAAGAAGGGCAGAACCACTTAAGCCCTGATGAAATCTGAAACAGATTGTAAGTCAAATCTAGTCAGCTGTAAATGCTTATGAAAGAAGAGTTTAAAAGGAATAGTGAAGTTCCTAGGCTCAAAGATAACCAATAAAACGAAGATAAATTGGAAGGGATAGGTAGATAGATGAATGGCAGGATTCACTTTGCAGGCAAGATAAATACAAACAGACTTCACATTTCAAAAGCTTATGTTTGCAACATTTTAGTGTGTTTTCTACTGAGATTCTTTCCAATTTACATATCATTGTGATTCTTTCTAATCCTCTGACCATCATAGTACTCACTTCTACACAGGAAATTTGATACAACAGTTTCCTTCTTTCATATGACCAGATATGTTGTATTTTCACTCTAGTTGTTTAAAGCCCAGAGGAAAAATTTTACAGTTGTTCTACACTGCCTCATGTACCAAAATAAAATGCATAAACAAAACCAGCCTTGCCCACATCTCTTGTAAACAGTGGAAAGGAATTTTAAAACAGAGCATCTGAGATCTACTTAGGATAGATGAAATACAGAAAGATTATAAGTATAATCTTTTAATCAATCTCATTGCAAGCTTCATAACTACTGTGATTAAGTGCCAATCATCAATATATAAACCACAAAAGTGCTCTAAAATTTTTATATCTAGTCAAAGTATCTAGGATTCCCAGTAGACATGGTTTCAGCCCCATATATTTAGGAGAATGTGGCATTTCCTAGGAAACTAGATGCAAAGTCTGTTGCTGGAGTTCCTTTCATATTTTCCATTTGCCATTATAACAGTGATATCTCAGTGTTGTGTAAGTCTAAAAGACAGCATTACTGTTATAGCTACTGTCATCAGATATTAACAGTGGCTCATTTGCAATTAGATATTTAATACTGTCCAAATATTCCAAGTATTTTTCTGTACTGGTCTCTTTTTCTGATCTATATTAAATATCTTTGTGTTGGGAAAACTTTGCAAAACAGTCAAAAGATGGGTTTTTCCATTTTTACTCATATTAGTATACTTCTAAGCATGATATTTTATCTGTAATTTTAATTCAGGTAATACTATGGCATTTGTAAAGAAACATCCCTTCTTCACTGCAAAGAAACACTTGTACATGCAACAGCCTTGAAAAGAAATTACAAAAATCTCAAATCCTACAGGTTTCTATAACAATCCTGCTATAGCTGCACTCAGGAGAACAGCAGGTACAACCTGATGCCTTCCATGCAATGATCTTTTAGAGTCTCCACCAGAAAAAGGGGAAAGTGTTTGTTTTATAGGACCTAATATCGTCAGCACTGCTGTCATCATCATTAGCACATACATTTGTATAAACATGTTCAGGTTTGTCCACCTAAAAAAAGTTAAAATTTGTGTTATGAATTGTTTTGTATATGGAGTGGGGCATATATTGGACAATAGTGAACAACAGTGGGAGGTTTCAAGTAAATAATCTTTTTTAAGGATGTTAGAAAATTTAGGTTAAAAACCTCCAAATATCTAAAATATTAGTTGTTTATTTGCTTAGCTTTTGGAGGGGTTAGCTAGAGGAATAGTGACTTTCCTGTTAGTTTAGCTGCAGCTGTCATGAAAATGAATTTGTGTGTTTGTTTAAATGTTTGCCAAGGGCACAGAGAATGACAAACAGGATTCTCTTAGTTATGTTAACATTACAAATTACGGTAGTTGTTAAAGTAAGCACCAAATTAATTGCACTGAAGCCTGAAAGTCAAAACTTATTGCAAGTGTGAGTGAAGACAGTATTTTATGTCCAATACACAATGGTTCATTCTAGAATATTAACCATAGATTTGTTTTCATTTTACCTCAATACATTTTTTTGCCTTTGCCTTACATTAGTCATTCTACAGTAGCAAAAGTGTAGGAAGGTGGTAGATAGACTTGTGTATAAGAGATTTTTCCCTGATACAGCATCTTATGGTAATATGTTGACCTGAAACTCCAAAGCAATAATTCTGCTGAATGTTACAGAAATTGCTTTCAAAGTTATAATGCCTTTAAAGCACTTTGCTGAAGGCCTGTGCTTCCTTCCTCTGTCTCTTGAAGGGGCCCTCAGGTCTTAAGAGCTACAACTGGTCCTTTTCTGCATAAATGATATACATACATATACCAAGGTATCATACGAACATAATACAGCTGCACCATGCAATTCATAATGCTTGGTGAATGCTTCCACAATTTATAGGTGCACACTGTGTAAGGTCTTTGTCTCATATTTTCTAGACTGTATTCCTTAGGGTTAGCTCTGATATTCCAAAGTCTCAATAGTTTCAAGAAGCTGACATTTATGGTATTTCAAGCACCCTCCTGAAACCTCTTTTTTCATTTCTTTAAATGCAGAATACATCTTTTTACTGACTCAACACTATTACAGTCTAAACTGGAGATGAATGATGAATTTAAGGTTTTATATTTTACATTAAAGCTTTAAAAATGAGCTTGATACCACTGGGATACTGGCATTTCCACTTTTCAGGTAGTATTCAATGTTTTTTACTTTTGACAATAGTTTTGAAACTATGTTTCAGAAAACCCTTTTAAATGCTATGTAGTGTCTAAAACCTCATATATTTAAACCTCATGTACTTGTCTTGAGATAAATGAATGGAGAGTTTAACAGAGGAGAGTGAGTAACAAATGCTACTTACAGTGAACATCTCTAATTCCCTAAGATCTTCAGAATGATTTTCAGCGGGCATGTAGAGAGGACACAATGATGTAAGTATGGTTATGTTAGCAAAGATTACCCAGAAGACTGTAATTCTTTTATGGCTTCACTGTCAGATAATAATGTGGCATGCTGATAAAATATTTTTACCACAACATCCTAGACAATATTTCATACATATGAAAGTTTGAAGCTTACAGAAAAATATAAATGTATTGGTTATGCAATCTACTGCTGTGATAATTCTGGAAAGAGTAGCCTTCTATATCTGAAGAAGAGGTACAGAATAAGCAGTGCATCTGCAGACTTCTTGCCAATGATCCTTAGTCTTGACCTCAAGTGGCTACTTTTTGAAATGAGAATGAATCTCTGCTCTTTCAGCATTTATTTTCCTTTGCCAAGTCTGCTGTTGAAGTGCCGACTACTTTCCAAAGTTTGAACTGTCTTGAAAAAACTACAGTTTAAAAATATATCGGAAACTTTTGGTCCAAAACTCTCCAACATGCAAAGCCAGTGAAGAAAAAGAAGCAAAAATTGGCACCAGGTATGAATGCCATTCATTACCTTTTCAGTAGCTTTTTAGCTCTTTAAACTTGGTCAAAACAGGAATGCATACTGTACAATTTTTCTATTTCTGAATAATATACACTTCATGTTTTTCATGATAGCATCTTCAAAGTCAAACTCACTTGAAAGATTAATAAATCAAATATTAAGGAATTATGCACCTATACACAGATATCCTACAACCACCCAAACATGCTTTGTCATGCAAGTCCAAACAAGTCAAATGAGATTTATCTCATACCCAGGCATGTGACTGTGGATTTGCTCTTCAAGCAAAAAAGAGCAACAAATTCCTTGGCTTCCTGAATCCTATTTATTTTGTCAAGTTTCAGTATAGAATTTAATTACATGCTGCATATTAAAAATTTACTTATTAACTTAGGCTTGTACAATTTGATGAGTAAAACTTATTTTGTGGACAAAAAGTACAGCAGTACAGGTGTTTCAGTTCAGTGGAAATAGTGTTTATTTAGGGCCTGCTCAGTAGAAAAAACAATTGATTCTATGGTCTTACTTGATTCTGTCTGCTTTTTAAGTCAGAACAGATTTAAGACTGCTCTGTTTTGTTTTTGTCAAGCAGAACTTAGTTGGTATTAGGAACTCGTGGCTTTTTGCATCACAAGCATTACAGTCATGCACTGCTGTAGTGGTCTTTTCTGCGATACACCAGATTTTCTTCATAGTAGCTTGTATGGTGCTATGTTTTGGATTTATGATGAAAATAGTGTTGATAATACACCAGTGTTTTAGCCACCACTTGGCAGTGCTTAGCATCAAGGTTTTTTTGGTTTCTCATTGTGCCCTGACAGTGAGGGGGGCTGAGGGTGCACAACAAGCTGGGGAGGAGACACTGTCGAGTCAGCTGACCTCAACTGGTCAAAGGGATGTCACAGGTTGTATGACGTTGTGCTTAACAAAAAAAGCTGGGGGAAGAAGGATATGATGTACATTTGATGTTATGACATTTTTCTTTCCAAGTAAGTGTTATGTGTCCTGGAGTCCTCCTTCCCTGGAAATGGATAAATACCTGTCTGATAGAGGGTAGTGGTGAATTAATTCCTTGTTTGGCTTTGCTTGCACACACAGCTTTTCCTTTACTGGTTAAAATTGCCCTTTTCTGAACCCATGGGTTTTCTCAGGCCACATTAAGCCTCAATCATGCAATATCTTATATGCTCAACCCCACTAATTTTTCTGAAACCAACAGGACCATCGATCGGAATATTTGTTAGTCTCACTGGTAGAGAAGTCTCTGCTGTTGCAGCAACAAAGTTCAGTCTTGTTTTTCCTTCTAAGGTGTAGATTGGTGTCAAGTTTAATCCAGAACATCTTGCTTAGATCTGACATATCTGATAGAACAAGATTCCAAATCTAGTGGAAGTCAATGGCAATAATCCCATTGACATTGATACAATCATGATTAAGCAGAGACAAGGTCTTGTATACATCATGTCATAATGATACATAATATTATTATTGTTCCTGAATGTTACTGTGCAGTGAATAGCACAAAATAATCCAGAAGACATGGTATCAGAACTAAGAAAGCATGCTTTTCTAATTTTGTCTGTGTGTAGTAAAATTCTTGTCATGAACATCCGTATATATACAAAAAGCCCAAACTATTCAGAGAATTCATAGCATTATTCTTTGCAGACTGTTAATAAACTAATTTATTGTACAACATGTATAATTACAAAATAGGACTGACTATTTAACATAGGAAGGAAAAACTGTTCAATATGGTGCTACTATACTGATATTTCAGGTTTGCCTTGGTTTTGTGGAAAATAAACTGTTGCAAAGGAAGAACGGATGCCATTCATTTAATTTATTTTTGGGCATCATTAAGTCATATAAATCTAAACTGGTAATCAGAGGGTCCTTATATATTGTCAGTGGGGGGATACTGCCATCTCCTAGGGGGATTTTAGGTACTCATTTTAGAAAGGAA
Source organism: Acanthisitta chloris (assembly GCF_000695815.1). Lineage (NCBI taxonomy): Eukaryota > Metazoa > Chordata > Aves > Passeriformes > Acanthisittidae > Acanthisitta > Acanthisitta chloris. The sequence goes on along the minus strand of NW_008656381.1, from coordinate 58,022 downwards.
CATTGACATCTATTTCTCTTCTGAAAAAGGGAAATGAGATGACTGGCATTGACAAAGATAATTACTTTTAAGCTGTCTGAAGGTATGAGAGATGAATCCTATTCTATGAAGTTAATTAAAACACTTTACAAAATATGAGACTGTCGAATTATTGTTTTCATATGCATTTCCATGTCATTCTGTCTTCCAAGGGCTTGTCTTCACTCACAAGATGAAGGCAAGCAAATAAACAAGAAGTTCTGTTTATTATAGCGTTGAGGAAATGAGCATGAGTAAGATGAGAATAGCCTTAGCACAATGTGTCCTACTTTTACTCTGAAGTAAACTTGTCCAAATCTGTTTCAGGTAGAGTAAAAGGCTGACCTTAATGTGTTTACACCTCTCTAAACTTCCCATCCTTTCTGCATAAGAGAGGGCTGACAGCTTCTTTATGCTTGTGAGACTCTTTATTATTACCCCTTTCATTTTGATATTCACTACCCCCTGCAGTAGGACAATTTCCTTTTGATTATACCTTTCAAAGTGTCTGCGTGAATATGGGATTCAAATAGATTTCCTAGGCAATTCACCCAGATCTCTCCTGTGAATATTTACCACATTTCAGGAGAATGCCTTTGCTGGGAATGATTGGTTTATGGCAGTACAGAGAACTATTGCATTGGCGTGTTAAGCATGGGGCCAGTCTTGGGCTGTCCTTTGGCCTTTAGCTAATCTCACTGCATTCATGTCAATGCTGTACTGCTCTGCTAGTCAAATTGGTTTGTTTTAGTGCTTTAATTTTATAAATTGATAGATTCTGAGGCCTGAGGTGACAATTTCAATGCTCTAATGTGACTGCATAGCACAGGATGAGAATCCAAACTGAAACTCAGTGATTTAGCATGGGCAGTCCCCTCTTATTTTCCTTCACAAAAGGCATTTGACTTCGCTATCCCCAGAGATTGTTTTCTGTGGTTTCATAATGCAGCAAGATATTATGAAGTTCTGCCATGCATATTTCAGAAAACTCTCAATTTAGTAATAAATGTCCTGCTCAGGTACATAAAAAACTTATTCCCTGCTATTCTGATATGAACATTTATTTTGATATATCATAAACACTAAAATAACAATTTTCCTCTGTATCAGCACTTGATTTTTATAAGTTCTAATATGTAATTTTATTTATGACAACTGAAATGATGAGGCTCTATGTGCTTATGCAAACATCCCTGCTACCTAAATTACTAAAGAATAATCCTTGAATGGATTTAGGAGCAATTATGCCTTTATTTACAAAATATATTACATGAGAATATGGCAAAAAATAGAGTCTATGAGGAGAATTTATATTCTTTCACCCAGAGGTGCTGTCCTCTTATTGTAGCTTAGCAAATAGTATGACAAACGCCATGATTTTTAAGCCAAATCTTGGACAGCTATAAAAAATTCTGAGTAATTGTCTCATTTTAGTGTAAATCCTCTGTCTTTACACTGGCAAATAATGGAAAGCAGAGCCTGACTGTGTATTTCTCTCCCTATTTTATGAATCTCCTTAATGAAGGCAATATTGGGTTTATGTACTTGTCCACCTACTTTATGATTCTCTTTAATTAATGTTATGGAACTTTAAAAAATATTCGTGGTTGTTCTTACTATTTAATTTTTTTTTTCATTGCAAATGAACTTGAAGTTAAATCAAGGAAAGGAGAAACAAAGAATCATAAATTCCTGCAAAAATGAAATACAGAGGCTCTAAAATATCAAATACAATTTGCACCAGCACTAATTAGAGCTATGAAAGCAGTTATATCACAGCTATAAAAAAAAACCCCAAATTTTTGAAAAACACTGTATTTTTTCTTTCTGGTGTCATAATTTTGCCACCTTCTGGAGCCCTTATGAGAAAAGCATTTAAATTACTCAGAGTAGGAAAAAAAGACAGTTTCATTGTGTCCCATAGACTCAGTCAAATCTGGATTGGAAGATCATTAAAATCTATCTGTAATTTTAAATCAAATTTTTTAATATTGGGGTGCAGCTGACAACAGTATTGTTCTCATTCTTTCAATCAATAAGATAAAATAGGAAAAAGAGCATTTTCACAAAATGTGCCCAGATGTTGGTCCCATTTGTATGGCAAGAAGTTAACTGATTTTTATTTTATGAGTGCCCAGGATTAAAAACCAAACCAAAACATTATGAATTGGTTTGTATCTACCACATAAAGCAGCAGTCAAATTTAAAAAAAATCAAAAATAAAACATTATTGTCCAAGTCCTGATATAAAAATGAAGCTGGGGCTTTTTAAAAATTTTCAGCTGGTGAATTCAAATATAGACCATTTGCATGGTGCAAAAATAGAGTAATATATCAGGAGAATTCTTTATTTTTATGAAATATTAATATATTCAATTCCAATGTCTCCCTGGGACCAGTGTCTTGCCCTCCTTCAACTACAGAACACCTATGCAGTATTCAGAGAAAATATTGTGGTTTGGTTTATTTATGACTCATTCTTTTCCTTTTGTATTTTGGCTGAGTTCAGACATACATAAATGAAGTTACTGCAAGAAAACAATGCAGGCAATGTTGAAAAAATAGCTTTGAAGTAAATTATTACAAAATGAAAACTTGTCTTTGAAAAAAGAAAGAAAAGAGAGAAAATTAAACAATAAGGAGATTAAATGGGGGAGCTTAATATTGTACAACAACAGATGGAAGCTTTGCCTACAACGTGAAGGAAATAAGGTAGTAAACCAATAATGCCTTTAATATGTATCTGCATTTACTTATCATGCTACATGAAGCCAGCTTTATTGCTGATGGCCTGAGGATAAACATCGATGTTCTCAGAGCCAATATTACCTTTAGCATTTATATAAGGGCTGAATTATGTGTAAAACTAGAGAGATTAGGGATTTCTGGGCATCTGCTTGTTTGGCCTTGAGTGTTTTTTTAATAATAAACTTTTATTTGTTGCTATTATTTTTAACTTTCTTTGATTAGCTTTTTGACAATATAACAGAGGTGTTTTAATTCTCCTTCAGTCTCTAGAAAAAATAAACATAGTAAGACAGAGAACAGAGCTAATAATTGTAGCTTTGTAACACGTCTGTATTTGTGAAGCAGTATATTCTGAGATATGGGGTGAAGAATAATATTTATGTGTGCATGTATGTGTGTGTGTTCTTGTGTGAGAGAGAGGAAATTACAAGACAAATCATTGCATGACACATACTGTCTGAGTCTGACTTATGCCTATATGTCCATATAGCTGGATTATTGCCATTGTTTTGAACACACAAAAAAGCAGCAGCAAAATTTTCTTGCTTCCTCCACAATGCTGTTTCTATAGAAAAATTTTCAAATACAAAATTGAGGTCAACACAGTTTGTTTATATGTAACGTTTAACACAACATTCCCTAGTACACAAAATCATTTGTGGCTGAGGACTTCAAGTCATACTTCATCGACTGTACCTGTAAAGCTGACAGGTCACACAGAGAAACACATCAAGGAAAGAAAAGAGCATCAGGAGCAAAACTCTTTAGTTATCTCTGTGCAATCACTCAGTATTCAAAAATTGAGTTTTCAGACCATCCAAAAAAAGACATGTTGGCGACTTAAAAATCTGATATTTAAGAAATGCTGAAAGCTGACAACTTTGACTTACCTTTGTCTTCCTATATGTGAATAGGTATTTTGGTTTTTTTTCTCCTGAAAACTCAGCAAATATGATCTTATAGAGGAGACCAAAAGTATTTGTAGAGAGAGAGGAGCATCATAGCTGCTAAGGTGGTGGTGGTGGTGATGCTGAAGGGGGTGAGGGGTGGGAAGCCTATCTAGACACATGGAAAGGAAAGATTTTGCTAAGTGGAGGAGAGGACTTGCTACTAATATATTTTGGAAATATTTGGGGGAATGACAGTTAATGGGGAGTGAAGCATAACACTTACACGCTGGAATTCTTTCAAATCTTCTTTCTCTATGCATTATGTGCCAGTATTGCCAATGCTCAGGAAACTCTTGCAAATTGCTTTACTATAGCGGTGGAGAAAATCCTAGAAGAACAATTCTTGAGAATGACTATTCTCACTCAGCAGGCAAGCAAAACGACTGCTGAAAAAACTAGCAGGTTAATTTGCCAGTTCTCTTACTGATGCAGTACATTGGTAAGGGAGAAAAAGACAGGGGAAGAAATTTAAAATACTTTTCCTTGTTTCTTTACTGTTCTGGAAAATGGGAAGAATCATGGAAATGGCAGAGGTGAACATACAGGGAGACAAAGCTATTAAAAATTACTATACAGGCAAAAAGGTTTAATGACCAGAAAGGACATGAATTCTAGAAAACAGATTAGATCCAAGACTGCAACAGAATAAACTGATAGAATATGGCCGAAAGGAAAATATAAACAATCTTTTTCTTCCAAAGGGCTAAAATTCCCTTCCGTAAGATGGGGAAGTCTATTTGTCTCATGTACATACATGCACCCAGAAATTGTTCAAGTTAAAATGAGATACTGGAGAGATAGAATATCTCTATAAGAATTATTTATGCAACAAAGCTCACCATCTATCATATATTAAGACTCACACTACTTTTTCCTCCCCACTTCTCAACACAATCACCAATACAAACTGATCTTCATCCCTCAAACCTGTTGAGACTTCCAGGAAAACCTTCTAGGGGAATTCTAGTCTCAGTAATATACTTTCCAATAGGAGTAAGTCTCCCTAGTGTTTTCAAATCTGACATTTAGAGCTACGTGCAAATTATTTGTGACTGAGCAAATTAGCTAATTAAATAATTGGCTTAGGGCTTCATAAAATTTGGCTGCTATGGAAATGAGGCTGTCTGCTAACTTACAAGCTTCATCTGAGCATTAAAAGTACTTCATGTCCCTACTCCAGCTTAAATTGCAGAAGTAGCAGATTTGTTTTTAAAATGGTTGGTTATAGAGTTGTTCTTGCATAGTTTCCAAATCAATATGCAGTGGGATGTTTCTCCTGAGAAGCACTGTACCCAGATAAGATTGCAGTCTACCCTTCTCGTAACATACATTTGCACAACAATAAATTTACACAATTATTTTTATTGTAATTAAAAATCACAGCTTGTTTTTTGGTATTTGGTGTACTGTGTTGATATTTGAGCCTCTAGATAATGCAGAATAATAACAATAAGGAGTCAATTTTATTGAGATAAAATACAAGATAAATATAACAAGATAAATATATATTATATAAATTCATATGTATATATATACACACACACACATATGATAAGTATTGCCCACTCCATTCCAAAGTACCAGACCAAAGCAAGATTGTATAAAACATATTTATATATATTTAGAACAAATTCAAAGTGATTTCACTTTACCATGTCCTGCAACTTTCTGTCCTTCATCACTTCATTAAGTTATGAGGATAATTATTACTACTGTACTCAAACAGGAAATACATTGTTTCATACATACTTAGAACAATTAAAAACCCTATTAGAACCAGAAAAATATATAAAGTACAAGATAATTGAGTGAAGGCTTTTCTGTCTGTCACCTATTGAAGAATGTTGCACTGATAAAGGTAAGAGACAGACAGTATATAAAAATAATTTTCTGTTGTTTGGATCCTTAGACCCCAGCACAGGTCCCCTGTGCCTTCATGTCTGTTACAGAGCATGCGAAACACCACCTACTCCCAGCCACCACTACACAAGAGCCTTTGCCCATTGAATTTCTCAGATTGGTTCATACTGATGAATGCTGACTTCTGTCCAAGATAGTTACTTCTGTCCATTTTAACTTAGAACACACCAGAGAAGAAAAAAATAACCATTCACATGGGAGATAGAAAGGATATTCTTTGAGACTCTGCAGCTGGAACATCTTCAATGCCCACTTGCACTAGAGAAGTAGGCAGTGTCTACCCCCACTACAAAAGTAGACAAAACCTCTGGAGGAGGGGAAGGATGGAAGTTGATGACTTCTCACATAAAGAAGGCTCCTGCTCCACCTAACTTCTTAACACTGCAAGACAGGTTCACCACCCTCAAGCAGAAGAGGATACAGATATGTCTATAAGCAAAGAACTTGGTGCACCTAAAGACATGGCACATGTCTTCTAAAAGGGCAAGAAGCAAGGGACCTAAGGAATTGAAGGCTGGTCACCTTGATGCCTTAGAAGGCAATGGAACAGCTAATCCTGTAACAATTTCCAGGTACATGAACTAAAAAATAACCAGGATTAATCAGCATGGCTACACCAATGGAAAGTCATGCTCCACTAACTTGATAACCTTATATGATGGCATGGTTGTCCTCGAACCTGGTCTTCAGGAAGGCCTTTGACACTCTCTTCCCTAAGTTTCTCGTAGAGACACTGGTGATGGATGGACAGGATGAGCAGACAGTGATTTGGATTGAACTCTGTCTGAATGTCAAGGCCCAGACTGTGGTGACCAGCAGCCTAAAATTTAGTTGGAGACTAGTAACTATTAATGTACCCCTAGAGGTCAATACTGGGTCCAGTCCTGTTAAACACTTTCATTAATTATCTGGGTGATGGTGCAGAGGGTCCCTTCAGCAAGTTATAATCTCAAACATTCTGTGATTCCCAGATCTCCGTATTCTCTATAACTTTAATATAATTTTGTTTGTTCTGAGTTTTTTGTAGCTGTCATCCTGGAATACAGATGCTGCACAAATGACTAATTATGTATTGTATCCTTCAAAGTGTTTGAGTAATATTTGTGATGTTTTTGCTAGCTAAGCATCTGCAATATCTAGAGCTCAACTAAATTTCCATTTCTATCTACATCAGCCATGAATTCCTGGATACCATATTGTAAAAATAGTCATATTGGTAGTTTTTTATATCCTTATGCATTTTGACTGAACATTCAAAACTTTCCCTGCTTCTTGAACTGCTGAAGTTCGTAGTGGGAATGGAGAAGCATACACAATTTGGAATGAGATGGAGCCCTATCCAGTAGATTTACATATGGATGTAAAATACAGAAACTTTCATGAGTAAATAAATTTTCTTGACTGCATAAGAATTATTTCAAGAAAAAGCATAGCAAGCTCTCTTCTTTTTGTTGATATACCTGTATCCCAAAATATGACTTGGGCAATTATGAGTAAAAGGCCTTAGGAGCTGTATTGACCTGACATTGGAGGGTTTCAGCAGTTATTTGGGCTTGTATTGGCCTAAGCTGATTTTAGCTTTTATAACAATTGTCTAATGGTCAAGTGACAACTTGACTACCGGTTAACACTTTTTAGCTTAACTCTTTAAATGCTTACATATCTTGACAATCCAACAAACCCAGGCAGTCACTTTACAATAAGCAATGGCAATTTATGTTAGTCCTTTATCATTAGCTGAGGCCATTAGTTGACAAAGAGGTGAAAAACTTATTATGTTTCTCTCTCTCTTTCTCCATATATGTATGTACATATACCTATATTTCAAATTCTAACAGGCTATTTAATGATTCTGTTTTGTGATGTATGAAAGTACTCACACTTTTCGAGTGCAGCAGTAGTATGTATCTTTAGAACATATTATCCAATTTTCAAATGTCTTCTGTGAGGCAATGAAAAAGATACCAGCATTAAGAAAACATATAAAAATAACACTAAGCAGATCTCCAGACTGAGAAAAAGGTTTTCCAGCTACAAGTGTTAATGCATCCTGGACACTGTGGTAGTGACCTCTCAGAATTCTCCCATTTACTGCCCATTTACTGGCAAAACCTAACACTGTTGACCCAGAGAAACACTGTGAAGGGTTTCACAGAAGGCAAGCAGAGAGCAGAAATTTTTCATATAGGACATCCATTAGACTATTTTTGAAGAAGGGGCTAAACAATCTAGTCTAGAATTGGTAGCATCCATTGTAATTGTACTAATATTTGCCATTTGTATTTTGGTTGCAAAGTTAATACCTCAATTATGCTAACGGCATATTCTTCAATACACGTGCATGGTGTTTTACCTTTTACCCATAACAAGGATTTAAGGAAGAACATTTGATTTCCCTATTTAGTTTTAATTTGATGATAAATAAAACTATGTTCTTACTTTTGATTAAATGCTAATGCTTCCATAGTGACCTTTCATGTAGTACTCATTTGTTCAAGTATAAAGAATTTTGGTCTAGCTGCACTCTCACAGTCTAGATTTTTGTTGTTATATTTATGTTTCCTTTCGAGCAAACTAGTGTCTTCATTGCTTCAAACATTTTTTAAGCTATACATTTAATATATGAAAAATAACTTTTTCCCACCTAAATTGTTTACTTGAAAACTCTACCTATCTTCTTCAGGGTACAGCAAGATAATAGAGTTCCCTCCCTATGGGGAATAAGCAATCTAATACTGTTATAAGTTGTAAAATGAGTTTAGAACAACTATTTCTCAGCACATTTATATTTATTGATTTATCATGCACGTATTTTAATGTGACAAGTGAGTTCAGCTTTGTCAATTTGCATTGCAGTGCCAGCTGGAAGAAAATCTATGGATTTCAGGAATCTTCACTGATACCTGAGGCTGATGATGCTGGCATTATGAGAAGGAGAGAATGCAATCCAGTAGGTCTAACTAACTGTCTGTATTCTCTGTATGTTTGATATCCACAGAAACCTTTGAGGACATGAAGAGGAGATCCAGTATACCTCAGTTATTTGTCTCCCTGTTCATACTGATCACCTAAAAATCTTCTTTGCTTCTAACTAGTAAACTAGTTAACATATGCTAGTGACAAAAACTTGATCATGTCTGAGAGGCAGATATTCCATTTCTCTCTTAGTGACATTTTTATGTTGTTTGGGTCATCTACATTGCAGTTCATGGAGCCATGAAGTTCATTCTATTCAGTACATTTAAATCTTCATTTTGGCCAATGTACCTGAAGCTATATTTTTAGCCAACAATTTAAACAATATTTGTGTATTGTATACTTATGTAATATGTACATAGGTTTATGCAATTTTATTATTTTATACAGTATAGTTATTGATTTATTTAGTTAGTGAATGCTGTGCTTTTTGGGTTCCTTTGGTGATTTTTTTATCCTAGAGTTAGGCTCTATTCATTACAGAAGAGGGCCATTTATGCTAACCACCCATCAGAGAATGGAGATAAAACAAACCACACTTTCAGTTTTAAAGGGTTTTTAAGAATTGATGCCTGAATGAACACATGCATTGTTATCCTCTCTTCCATCTGCCTAAACAAGTAACAACATTTTTACTATTCATTAAAATCTATACATTGATTTAACAATTCAAAGTCTTGAATAAAAATGTGGCATTCCACATTAAAACAGAAGGAAACATGCAGGTGCACAGATCCTTGTAGTCAAAAAGGAACAACAAAAATAAGAGAGTCTGCAGAAACTTACAGAGTTTTCCATTTGGCATGGAACTTTGTGTAAGTTAGTTCCTCAGGTTTTAGTATAAGGACACGATGGTGGGTTTTGAGTAAGGGGCAGGATGAAAGAGAAGAGAGAGGGAAATCAGAGAGAGGGAGAGAGAAAGAGAGGAAGAAAGAGAGATCACCTGTCCTGACTCCAGCATTGATCCAGCTGGTGGGGTGTCCATGGTCCTAGAGCATGTGCCTGGGCTTCATGAGAGTACCTTTTCATAGATAAGTTTTCCCTGCCCTGGAAAAAAGTTACTTGTTTTCTATGCAAATTAGTTATCATGCTCAGTTCATTTTTCTAGACCTTTCTGGAAATGGGTTGGAGGGCTTCAGGGGTCCTTGGTGGTCTTGATCAACCCCCTACTGGATTGGCCTTTGATTAATAGTCCATGCTTGCTTCTTGACCTCATTCTTGCACTGCACTGCATTGTGCTTATGTACAGGAGCCAGAACAAGGGTATTTGTCCCATAAAATGTTGCCCTACTTCCTTATGGCCCCCTTTTCCAGCCACATCCTGTTCTTTCTCACAGCATGTGATTACCACAGCAGAAGCTGTGGTTGGCTCCACAGCTTTCTGGCTACTGCTGTGAGAGACATACACATTGGTTCCTTATCTTCTAGAGTTCTACAAATAGCAAAAGTCTTTTTATCAGCAGCACAATCTCAGTTCTAAAATCTGCATTTGGGATTTGTTAAACCTTCTGGCTCAGGGGATGAAATTCTTCTATCATATGTCATGTATGGTATTGGGAATTTCAATTAAAGTTATCTTGTTCTGAAGTGCAATTAAGAAGCAGGAAAATCCCTCTCAGGACATAATTCCACTTTGTCATCCACAGAAGGGAATCTAAAGGGAAGTATTGCTACAAGATGTCTCTCTTGTTTTTGAGAACACCTTGTAGATTTGGAAAGGTCTGTTTCTCCCATTCCTCTCATGAATTCAGCACTTCTGCATGCTATGTACTATCAAACATTGGGACATATCTGAACAACTAGCTCCAGAAATAAGCTTTGACATTTCTAGGCTTTTCTTGGAAGCCAGAATAAATCATTGGGGTCCCTGGAAATAACTGAGAAAAATAAACATTATCAGTTAGGTTATAAAATAGAACGAGGCCCCTCAGCTGGCTGTGTGAAAAAAAAATTAAATCCTGACCTTATTTATTTCAGTTAATTTAACACAAACAACTGGCCAGTTGTTGAAACCAGACTATCTGTTGATTCTGGATAGAAGTTTGTGTCATTCTCCAAGTAATTTTATCAATGGTCCTGCTACTGAAAACCTTAAGTAAACCAGCCCTTTACATGACAGCTTTCCCATTCAAGGTTTCCTCTATTCCAAACATCTGGTGAAACCTAGTACAAGTCTGCACTGGGTGCCAGTGTCAATATGTTATCAGCTGAGGGTGTACAGGGATGGTCTCTGTGAGAAGAGGTTGTGATGGACATGGTCAGTTCAAGCTGGCTTCAGCGGACCCACCAGAGGATGCAGCTGAACCCTGAACCTATGATCCAAGATGGTGGTGTATTTAAGAAAATCCAGAAACTGCAGCAGACATAAGGGGGCTGGGGGCAGTGACAGCAAAGAGCAAGGAGCAGTGGAAGAAACACCAGTATTAGAGAAGGAGGAGCAGATGGAGGTGCTCCATAAAGGAAGACATAATCCCTGCAGTCCATGGAGAACACACACTGTAACATATTCTCCTGATGGATCCATTCTGGAAGACAGGAAAAGTGTGTGGAGGAAAAACGGGCAGGCATGAACTGCTGTGGATCAACTGTAACTCCCATTCCCCATCCCCTGGCACTGCTCAGGAAGGAAGAGGTAGAGGAGTCAGGAGTGAAGGACCAGGGAGCATGGGAAATTGGGAAGAATGGTGACATTTTGGTGTTTGAATTGTTCCCCAAGACCCCAAAATATTTACACTATTTGGCAGTAAATTAAATTAGCTTTGTCCAAGTCGTGTTTTGGTTGTTTTTTCTCAAGACAATAATTGGTAAAAATACTCCCTACGTTCATCTTGACCCAAGGGCTTTGTCATTTCTGTTCTTATAGTCTCTCCTTGTCCTGCATGGTGGTTGAGAGTGAGTGAGTGGCTGGGTGGAAGTTTGGCTGCTAAGGATAACCCAGCACAAAAATTCTAGGATATCTGTTAATAGAGTACATATTAGGTTCTCCTTGCATATGAGATGACAAGAAGACAAAGGAAGTTGGAGGCATTTATGTGAAAATTCATATGCCTTGTGTGAATAACATATGGAAAAAGACTGGTAGTCATAGATATAACAGAGAGCAAGCTTTACTTTTCCTTTTGTGAGAACAAGAGTAACAGTTTTGATTTAAATATGTAGTATAGGAACACTGAATTACCCAGTTTGGATTAAGGCTGTGTATGCAATCTACGCAATCTTCTTTAATTGTGATTTGTTCCATTTTTACCCTAACCTCCAATATTACTCCATATGTGAATACATTTTAGGACAGCAGGGAGAGATGGAAACACCATTATGTGTCTTCACAGAGAATAGGACTGATGGTGGTTTTAATTATTTTGCTAACATCTTTGGAGCCATTACCTCATAATAAAAAGTGCTGAATGGTCACCTTTTCCCAACCTTTCTTACCACTTATCATCAAAAAACAAAGCATAATGGGCACCAGCTGTTTCTGCTATTGCATGGATTTAGCTATACTCCCTATGTGAGCAGTTTAGTTCACCAACATTCATTTCTCCGTAAGTCCATAATTACAAACCCAAAGTTAATCTGCAAAACACTGGTATCTATTTTTATGACAGATGAAGGAAGGCTTTTAGTTTTCATTATGATAAATTACTTTTCTTGTTTGGCCTTTCTTTTTCTTTCTTTTGTCTCATTTCAAGATTCCACTCCCACATCTTTGCTTTTTAACTTTCAGCCTTATTATAATTCTTTCAGCCACTTCTTTTTCACATCTTTAGAAAGCTACATTTAGTGTGTTTGTTGGCTTTGCATCTTTATATGTCTACTTTGATTTTATTTGATTTCTCTTTTATTTTTATTTTAATTCCTTTTGGTTACTTTCTCTTGATTTCTGAGACAATGCCAGTATCTGGATGAAACAATTAACAAAGCCAAGACAGCATGTACAAAAGTTAAGAAAATTTTTACAGTAGAAAACTTTACAGAAGGAAAGAGGATTATATAAGCAAGAAGTAATGAATATAGTAATTGAAATATTTTCAGTCTAAAGGGACAGAATGTACTATTGAGTTTTATTAGGGAAAATATATTTTGCTCTTTAATTCAGGCTGAATTTTGCAGGGAAGATTTTTCTTATTTAAACTATGCCTGAAATTAGCCTTTCTAAGTTCACTATAAATATTAATTTTTTTACTATGTGTAGGTACCTAAACAAAATGATACCAATTTTCCCTCTTCATCCAGCAGCCTATTTTTCAGATCTCCCTGGGACTAACTAAAAATTTATATTCGCTCTCTTACTAAAGAAATCCAAAGATGGATGGTTTTGACCATTTTTTTGGCATAAGTAATAAGTCAAAAATATTAATCAGATGAACTACAAATCTTTATCTTTAAAAGATGACTTAATATTCCCATTGCACCAGTGGAGTTAACTTCTGACTACACTATAGAGATATGACATTGTGCACCCTGCAGCAATGGTTCAGAGAATTGTTCAGCTGCCTTCTGTCTTTTAGCCCACATGGTTTCCTTTTCCTGAAAACAGAAGTGCAAAATGAGATCTGGCTGCATCTTAAGTCCATGCCAAGAGCCCAGCCATGTACCTAAAGTAGATATTGTTATTGTTTTAGCTCCTAAAATAGAAACCTCTAGAATCAGTCCCCACTGCTAATATGCTAATTGGTTTTATTTCAACTGGCTATCTCACTAAATCTCATTATTCAAAGGAAAGACAATGGATATTTTGCATTATTTCTCACATGGAATTAGGGTTGTTTTAGTTTATTTTTTCCATACACTGGACTCTTCTCAAAGACATAAACACTGTTGCCACAAGAATGACTGAAAATTTTGAGATAAAAGTGTTCTTAACAGTATAGATCTATTTGAGATGTTTTCTTTAATTTCACCATAAATCAGACAGGTTTCTACTAAACAACCAGCTAAAATGTAGTTCTTTCTACTCCTCCAGGGCATTACTGTAAAGAAGTAATAATGCAGATTTTTAGAAGTTTTGGAAGCTGTCGTTTGCATAAACTAGTTTTCAAAGGTCACTATGACTAACAGAGTTAGCTTTGCACAGGGTTTTTGATTGTACCCTGCATTGAGTTCCATGTAAACTAAAACACAGCTCTATAACTAAAGACTTTTTACAGTCTTTAGTCCAATTTGAACGGCAAAGCTGTATCATTTGTAGGCAGCCTAAAACAGGTTCATACTATTAAAGTGATTCATAAATCAGATGCTTTTATTCTTAGGCCAGTGATGAGCTCCTTGACCAATTTTACCCCTCTGACTGCTAGAGGGGCAGTCATATAGAGTGGAATGAAGGACTGTTAAAACATAGACCTGCAGATAGGACTGCTTTTTACAGTGCTACAGGGCAATCTCTTTTATATGTGTAAGGTTAAACCTGTAGATGTAAAATTCAAAAGAACATTTCCTTTCCAAAGAGGAGTCAGGCAAGTAGTCATTGTAGAGCACTCATGCTCATTGATGACAGGAATGTGGCAAATCAGAATGAGAGAATGTTTTTGGTTAGATTTACAGTTGAACTTCATTTAGGAGTATGACCGTGAGCTTCTAGTTGTTGATCCTGTAGAACTTGTCATCTTTCTGGAGCATATTCATGAACTAAGAAAGGATTTTGTCCTATCCCTGAGAAGTTAGTAAGAATCCAACTTCAGTGACATCCTGGAAAAAGCCACACACAATTTAGTTTTGAAAAAAACAAGGGATGAGCTCGTCTATTCGATTACTCACTGCTACACAATAGATCATACTATGCTCAGATTTTATCAATTTTTTTTTAAGTTTAGAAATTAAAGATTAATACTCATTGTTTTTGTTTTGTTTTTTTTCCAAAATAGCTATTTCTTAAAATATTGACTTCCCTGCCACTGAATTGCACATATTTGCTTTGGTATTTTTTGGTTAAAATGTAGAAAATTTTTCATGGTTAAATGCTTCTATTTATTTATTTATTTATAATGTATTGCATCACAATGTTTATTTTCTTCATGGAATATGTTTAGACCTCTAAGGAAAGCCATCATCAACCAGATTCTCCTGTCTAGACTGGGGGGATAATCCATCCTTTGTATGGCTATTTGGATTTTTCAGTTGAAAAATGTTCTAACTTTCAGCATGGCTAATCCACCGCTAATCCTTAGAAACCTTTTACCACAAAGCTTCAAGGAGAGATGCAAAAATATGTATTACTCATTGTATACTTACTACCCACACGTTAATTTCATTTTTCTTAGCTCTCATTTTGAGGAATAGCTGACCTCTCCAAAGGTGGGTTAATAGAATGGTTCTTAATTATGGTAAAGAATTACAAGGTAAAGAAATATAATTATCCTATTTTCTTACTGCAGAATAGAAAAGATGAAACTGCTCACACTGCAGGTGAAATTTCAAAGGCATCCTACTTTTTAGAATTCATACACTAGTTGCAAGCAGAAAAATGGAGATTTGAAAATAGATCATTTTGAAAACTGTTCTGTGTTTGCTGCATAAAATAAAAAGCAAGATCTCTCAGTAAGGAAAGTTTGTGATTTCCTATGTTGCAGCAATCTTTTTTCACATCCCTTAACCTTCTTTACTGAAGGGAAAATA
>NW_008656381.1:38750-42753 GCF_000695815.1 Acanthisitta chloris | reverse complement strand
AAAGAGAAGGGGTTTTTTTGGTTTAACGTTTTAAGTTGGATTCTTTTGGGGTTTAGTTTTACTTTTTTTGTTTGTTTGTTTTCAAAGAGGTTTATGAACTACAAAGCAAAATTGAGCAATGACAATTCAAATTCATACATACAATGCATGTATCAGTTGTACAAACTAAAGAGTTACATTGGGTTTTTTCAGTTCAAGAACACACAGCCATTTTTCTGAATTAATTTTTTTTTTTAGCTTCTTCATCTCTGTTTATACTTCAGCGTATAAGCACTGAAACACATTCTGAGATAGGGTCAACTACAGTGGATGTATGTGTTGCATTCCGATTACTGCAAAAAATTTCTGAACTGAGTCCTAGTGTGTGGGAAGAAAATGGAAAACAATGGGAGAAAAGAAAAAATATTTCTTCTCTTGTAAGAGAAACAAAAGAATAAAAAAATATAGCCAAACAAATGGTCAGAAGCATGCGAATAAAAAATGGTAAGAAATTGCTTGTCTCTAAAACGTTTGAATTCTTATTTCTCAAGAAGCACAGAGGATAATTTTTGGAAAGGGATACAATAAAAAGAACTTGATCACGGACAAAGAAATGTCTGTAGTCATTGATTAGGGTAATCATATTTTGTAAGGGCTCTTGGCTTGAACTGTTTACACACTGACATTTCTCAAATATTCAAGTCTCCGACTCATGGGAACTCTAAAATGGCTCATGGAATTGGCTAGACTGTCATAGCAGAATACAATTCACAACCCCCCTTAATAAGGAAACATTTATTTTTACAGGCATGGATGCTTTTCATTTTGTCGCACAGCAGTTGGTGGATGAAACCTGGTGACAGCAGTCAAACTAGTGAGGTCCTCCCTGACCCAGAATATGTAAAAAACCAGAGGACAAAATAGGAACAAGGGACCCATACCAATAACGTTGACTTTCCCGACAAGAAACCATACCTATGCCTGGAAGCAATGAATATAAGAATTCGGTCTCTTCATAGAACTGTCTGTGGGAAGAGAATAAGGAAGAAAAGAACTGAGTGAGATTAAAGCTCTGAAACATTCAACCAGATGATAAAGACATAGAAAGATTTTTTTCTCTTTCTGAAATTTAGTTGTTGTTTTCAGTTTGGATTTTGGGTTTGGGTTTTTTGGTTTTGTTTTGGGTTTTGTGTGTGTGTGTATTTTAATTGACAGAAAGAAGCAATCCAGAATTAGATATTAAAATTTTGGATTTAGAATTCTAGAACTTAGCTATATTCTGAAGAAAAAAATAATGGTGTGATATCTGATGCCGCTGTAGCAGGATATGACTGTTTCTCAGAATACTCTAATATTAAATAAAGCATACAGATAGCAAGGGTATCTAAACCAAGGAGATAAAAGTGCAACAAAATGCAGAAAAACACAAAGATACAGAATTTAGAACCAAGAAGGTAGAAAACACAAGAAAGCAAAAGATTTGATCCAAACTTTACTGTGAATTAAGGAAAAAAAGAAAATGTGGACAATAATGCAAGTAATATTTTTCCTTTTTGAACAGTGAATAATAAAGCTACTGTACATTCAAATACTACTTGTACCCAAGGCCAGCACAGTGACCAGTGATATTCATTCAGTGAGACACTGAATTGACCAAATCTGTTTTTCACACCTGTGTGCCCCACACATTCTCCATGTAACAGACCAAATCCCAATCATTTCTGCATATCCATTATAATTTGTTTCAGTTTTCCTTTCTTACTCTGTAATCTTGTAGTCAACAGTACAATAATTTCTTATATTCCCTATGTTTCAGGGTACCTTCCTTTCCTCAGTAGATGTTTTCTTCAAATGTTCCAGGAGCAGTGTCTAAAGCAGTTTCCCTATCTTCCTTCCATGCTAATATGTGCTTTTGGATCTAGAGATGCAAATGTGTGAACTGAATAGATCAAACAAGTTTGGTATAAAATTACTGCTGTAGTCTGTCCCTCAGTGGATAGCTCTACTCTGTTTTGGAAGCACATCTTTAAGATATTTATAGGGAAAATATTACCTTTGAGAATATGTAATCCTCTGATAGATTTTCTTGAACTTACTAGGAGTAGGCAAGTGTATGGAAAAAATCAAAACAACCTGACAATATTTTCATGTATACCTTGAAGAAACTAGTTGAAGAGCAGAAGTATATTTGGGGACTGAGAAACTTCCAGTGAACAGGACAGCTGCAGCATGACTTCAGCAGATCCAAACCCACTTAACTACAGAACACTTCTAGCCATTCAACAACCGTACTTGCAACTATGCTATCAGAGAAATAGTCCATTTGATTGTAACTAAATTGTGAATCCAATTTCCTTATAAACCCCAGCCATGCAGCTGAGCAACATTATTAGATTGGAAGAATATGAATAAGCATTAATGATGTACAATAAAACCATTCTGTGGGCAATATAAGGAAACGTAGGCTACAAGTAAGAAAGAAGAAATATTATTGCATCAAATCTATAGCAGTTAACATACAAAATATGTCAACTAAAATAAGTTATCATAAGTGGTTATGTCTTAGAAACCTCTTGAATAGAGATATGTTGTCCAGTGTTATAACCTATTTCCTACATTATGAGAAGTCAGTGCATTCCTTGCTTAAAAAGTAAATCATAGTAACATAGAATCATTTAGGTTGGAAAGGATTTTTAAGATCATCAAGTCCAAGCATAAACGTACACTGCCAAGTCCACATCACCATATCACATGCTATATCCACACATCTTTTAAATACCTTCGGTGTAGTGATTTCACCATTTCCCAGTGCAGCCTGTTAAAATGCCTGATCACACTTTCAGTGAAGAAATTCTTCCTATTATACCATTTAAACCTTCCCTGATGCAACTTGAAAATATTTTCTCTTGTCCCAGTGTTTCTTATTTGGGAGAAGAGACCAATATTCATCCCACTACAGGTCTCCCCTGAACCTCCTTTTCTCCAGGCTAAACAACTCCAGCTCCCTCAGCTGCTCATCGTAAGACACGTGCTCCAGGCCCTTCACTAGCTCCATTGCCCTTCCCTGAACCCATACCAGCAGCTCAATGTCTCTCTTGTCGTGAGGGGCCTAAAACTGAATGCAAGACTGGAGGTGCAGCCTCATCAGTGCCAAGTGCAGAGGGACAATCTCTTACGTGCTCCAGCTGGATGCAGTATTTCTGATAAATGCCAGGATGCCATTGGCCTTCTTGGCCACCTTGGCACACTGCCTGTTGACCAGCACCGCCAGGTCCTTTTCAACCAAACGGCTTTCCAGCCACTCTTCTCCCAGCTCTACATGGGGTTGTTGTGACCAAGTACAGGACCCAGCACTTGGCCTTGTTGAACCTCAGCTGACTGGCCCTGGCCCATTGAGCCAGCCTGTCCAGATGCCTCTGTAATGCCTTCTGTCCCTCCAGCAGATCAACACTCCCTCTCAACTTGGTGTCATCTGCAACTTCAACCGAGGGTGCTTTGCCCTTCAGGACTGCCTCCACCATGTTTCCATGACAGCAATTACGTCATAGATTTCCTCCTATATGGTAGCTTTGCAATACACTGAACAGTGTATAGCAGCAGCAACACTCTTTGAATCTTAGTTGTACTGTGAAGATTTTCTAATGAAGGGGTCACTATTGTTATGTCCTTCATTTCTCTCCCCCTTTGGTAATTTTACTGTTTTCTTACTCTCCGCAATTGGTGATTGCTGAACTGTGACATTCTCTTTTCCCACAATGCATTCTTTAAACTGTTAGCAACAGTGAAAAGATACTCCTATTCCTCTCTCTCTGCAGTTGGGCCCTGAAAGAGTCCAGAAGGAAACCTAAGCTTCCACATAAACTGTGCCAGTGCTTCTTCCATACCCCATTTTAAAGTCTTCATGTTTTGGTGATGTATCCAAGAGGTTATGTAGAATTCCCTACATATTGTACTCCATTTGTTACAGTTCCTGTCTCACTGGGGTATGGGTAATTTGGGGTTTGTTAATGGCATGCTACATCTA
>NW_008656381.1:34398-38241 GCF_000695815.1 Acanthisitta chloris | reverse complement strand
TTCGCTCCCCCATCCCATTGGTGGGGGAGTGAGTGAGAAGCTGCTTGGTTCTTGGCTGCTGGCTGGGGTTAAACCATGACACAGTGAAGTCACTAATCAACTATCTTAATAATGCTATTTTTAGGGCTGGATCTCAGTATCCAAAAAAATTTCTTTTTATATTTCCGGAACAAATGCACTAGGTCGTTGTTTATCTTTACACAGGGAAACAGTTATAAATATATTCTCACTTTTATATGTGATCAAATTAAAAGACTGCAGTAATGATCATGATGACAATATCACCACTAGCCCTACTGTCATTAGTAATATGTCATAGAATCATAGAATCATAGAATTTTAGGGGTTGGAATGGACCTTACAGATCACCTAGTCCCTACCCCCTCTGCCATGGGCAGAGATACCTCCCCACTAGACCAGGATGCTCAAGGCCTCATCCATCCTGGCTTTGAACACTGCCAGGGTCGGGGCAGCCACCACTTCCCTGGGCAACCTGTTCAAATGTCTCACCAACTCACAGTAAAACACTTTTTTCTAATATCTAACCTAAATTTCCCCTCCTTCAATTTGAACCCATTACTGCTTGTCTTATTACTGCAGTTCCGAATAAAGCTCTCTGGCTGTATTAGGAATTCTCTCTCCTAATAAAGCTCTCTGGCTCCTTTCTAGGCCTCTTCAGATATTTAAAAGTTGCTATGAGGTCTCCATGCAGTCTTCTCTTCTCCAGACTGAACAGCCCCAACTTCCTCATCCTGTTTTCATAGGGTCAAAGCTCCAGCCCTCTTACCAACTTTGTAGTTCTCCTCTGGACTTGCTCCAACAGTTCCATGTCCTTCCTATGTTGAGGACACCAGAACTGCACACAGTATTCCAGGTGGGGGTCTCATGAGAGTAGAGTAGAGGGGAAGAATCATCTCTTTTGCCCTGCTAGCCACACTCTTTTTGATGCAGCCCAGGATTTGATTGGCTTTCTGGGCTGCTAGCACACATTGCTGGCTCATGGTGAGCTTCTCATCCACTGTCATTCCCAAGTCTTTATCCTCACTGCTGATCATGATTATTTCCCCACTCAATCTGTAGGTGTGCTTGGGATTGCCACAACCCAGATGTAGGACCTTGCACTTCATTTTGTTAAACTTCATGAGGTTTGCATTGGCCCACCTCTCCAGCCTGTCCAGGTCCCTCTGGATGGCACATCCCTTCTCTCCAGTGTGTGACTACCCCACACAGCTTGGTGTTGTCAGCAAACTTGCTGAGGGTGCACTCAATCCCACTGTCCATGTCGCCGACAAAGATGTTGAACAGTATTGGCCCCAGCACCAACCCCTGAGGGACACCACTCATCACTGGCCTCTACATGGACATGTACCAGTACATTGGCTGCACCTACCTAATAATGAGTTCATTAAAGTGTTCTTGCTTTTAATTTCTTGTCATCTCTCTGTGGGATGCATGGTCAAATAATTTTTGTACAGGTCCCTTACTTTGAAATCCCATTTACATAACAGTTTGGGCATTTTTAACTGAAAAATATTAAATACAAAGGGTAAGCTTTTTCACAGAAATATCACATAATTTCTGCCTGTGTTCTAGAAATATGGGGATGGGAGAACGCGGGGGAAAGCCTTTCTTCCTCAAGTCCAAACAACTTATCCAGCCAGTCCATTTTTAATCCTTTGGGCATTTATATGAAAAGACCAATTGTCTATAAAACTGTGACACACTGAGTCATCTCACTTGGGTGAGATGCCTATTTTTCAGAAAAGGAAATGTCAAAGTGAAGTGTCAGAAAATCACCCTTACTGAATATTCATTTATCTATCCTACAGGGAATTTGAGGGCTTACAGCAATTCTATCAACAGATTATCTATCAATACACTTGTGCTGCCACAGCTTTTGCTTTGGAATATTCCCTAACTTTTTCTCTGGAAAACACCATAAAAAATTAATAGAAATGATCCCTGACCTGAGGAGTATGAACAGAGATTTGAAATGTGACTGAGTAATAACCATGGCAAGTGGCAAAGGCTGTGACAGAATGAGTGGGTCATTACAGTGAGGTAATTTGGTTACTCATCTAGAGATAAAACTCTGATGTAATAGTATAAAAGAATATTTAAAAAAAATATAATTGCAGCAACTGCTGCCTTGCTTAGCTAATGTCTTACAATGCTGTCAAAAACCCCAACAGGATTTCCAAGTCTTGAAAAAGATCTTTAACTCATTTAACTCCACTAAAAGAGGTGATAGACATGCTGCTGCAGTTGACCTGATTTGACATTGATATGGTGGCACATGTGAGAGTGAAGCAGAGATAAGGTCCAACAAAAAGAAATATTGGTTAGAGGAAGGACCTGGAAATCTGGATCAGAAAGATTAATTTAGTGCACTGATATTTCAAATGGCTCAAGAGTTACAAATAGAAGAGGATTTAGATGTCTCTTCATGGCATTATTCCAAACAAGAAAGACCCTAGAACAGTCTTAGAAGTTTTTCTTGGTTTAGGTCAGCAAGAAATGAACACAGGACAGTTGCTCACTAGACCATGTCATCATTCTGATTTGGCCTTCACTCTCTTTTACAATTTGCACCAGTGCAAAACTAGGTGGGAAAGGCTCATAAATCATAATTGCAGCATTTTACAGTTCCTTAGTATAGTAAGTGGCTACCCATTAAGGTCCAAGAGATTATGATTCTATAAAATATCAGTTTTATGTTGGCACAAAGTTGTTTATTTCAGCAAATCTTCTTATTCGTACAATTTGATGCAAAGAAGGGAAAAATCAAATACATCTTTGTAGAGTTATCCATTAGGCATACAGATATGTATATTCATTACCAGTCTCATGGAAAGGAGCTGATTTCAAAACTTTCCATAATAAAGTCTTATCCCACTGGAAAACAACAGATATGAAGAAAAAAAAAAGAATTCTTTTATTCATAAAGAAAAAAAAAAGGAGCTGCAAAAAAATTATGCTTTCCAAAGTCAATGTGAATTGTCCTGTTTAGCACAGTGAGGAAAAAAAGGGTTTTCAGTAGTTTGCATAGCTTCCTAATATGAAAAGCAACACAAAAGTCTCTTTTTTAAGGGATTCATTTCATTTTACTGATCAGTTGCTTACTCCCTACTGGCTTTTCTCAGTCTTCATAAGAAGCTTCATAACTTTGGGTCAGAAAGATGAATTACTTAGATGGGAAATGTTAAAAAAAAAAAAAAAAAGAGCTACTTGACCTAGTGTCAGGCTACAGCCTTCCTGGTTTTCTTTTCCCTTTTAATGATGTTAGCCTGTCATTCTGGTTGTGCAATGTAAGAAATGTAATTTTTAAGGCAATGCTAATCTGTTACTCAGTGTTTCAACATCTAGATAGTGGACCAGACAAATGACAGTTTAACTAGACATTAACCTTAACTCTTCTGACTTCTACCTAAAAAACCCTAGCTGGTTACTGTAGTCATAGCTGCATAAATAATTCAGAGCAAATAGTGAATCCACATCCAACGATTTTTTCCCAACATTGCGTTAGGTTTGTGAATTGAATCACACCTGTTACTGGCGATGTGTAGCATCACTGTGAACACTTGAGTCCTAAGCCAAGTAACTGTACATCTCTTGCAGCCTAGTATTGCGGTATGGGGATGCTTTGGGGCACTTCAACTGGAGGAATATCCCCTAGGGGCATAGCATGTGGTATATAGAATTCTTTCTATACTTAATTTTGCTTTATTAATAGACACAGTGGGCAAACATCTAAAACAACCCTGAGGATGCAACAATATTAGACATTGTGATTGATCAGGATTTGGTTTCAGGGCACTTGGATTCATAGAATTTAGCTAGGCA
>NW_008656381.1:32164-34374 GCF_000695815.1 Acanthisitta chloris | reverse complement strand
AACATGGATACATCTCAGGAGTTTTGAAACTTCTCTGATTTCTGGGCGACATAATCACTTTAGAAATACATATTAGTTACTGTAGAGGATATGCAGGACTGGTCTTCCAAGCCATTTAGCTTAGTTCCCTTAAAAGCATCTCCAGGACCACCATAGATAACGAGCAACTAGTTGAAAACATGACTTCCCTCTACACAGATTATAGTGTAGGGCAGCAATGAGATTAGGATGACTAGTGAAATAATCTTTTTCATCATCTGGCACAATTCTTTAGCTAATCTGGAATAAGTAGAAGGCTGGCTGTGCATCTCCAGTAGTTGACAGCTTCACAGATTTGGTGCTTTTCTAGTTGGTATTAAAACATGTGTGTTTTCTCTCAATTACACTTATTCAAAGAAAGACTATTTCTGCTGAGACCAAAGGTATAAATGAAGACAGATTCAAATTTACTGGTTTAGGACCTAATTATTTTCTACTCTATATCTTCTGCAGTTTTTCAAATAAATTCAAAGACCTTATGAAATTGCTTCTTTGTCCTTGGTAATATTTTATACTGACTTATATAATAATAAGTGATTACAGTAAAAGTCTTGAGTCTGAGCTACATAAAAACTGCCTTTTTGGCAGTGAGAAGTTGCCTAGAAGAATACATGGAACATAATTGCATTACATGAAAAGTGTAAAGGTAGTCCAGTGGAACTGTAAGTAAGGTTTAACATATGAGGCCATGGAGAATCAAACTCCTCCATCTAAATTTTGGAATCCATAGAGTAGAAAATCCCAATTAATGTTTTAGGAAGGCTTAAAAGTTTCATTTTCTGTTGGGAAAACTTATTATAGCATTAAAAAATACTCAAATAGGCTTTTCACAGGGAAAATGAAGTTTTAATGCTTAAAAAATTGCCATGGAGACTTCTTGTTTTCAGAAGAACTTCCAGCACAGTTACTCACTGTTGCCTTAAACAAATTTTTTTACTAAACATTAAAAAACTTCAGAAATAACAAATTGACTTTTTAGTTAAGTTGGAAGAGGTATTAATTATGTAAATTTATGGTAATAATAGAAATAGACTATGGGCTTCTGTAGTCAAAATCTTTTTTGGTACAATTGAAGTCATTTTGGTCTGAGAGGGTGTAGGCACCAGTTATATTGGTATTCACTACTGCAGTGGAAAACAAGAGGCCTTTATAAGGTGCAATTCATTGGAATTTAGGCATCTAAATTAAGACAAAAGAAGTTACATCTCAAAGGTTGGACCAGATGATCTTGCAAGGTCCCTTCTAATTTGGGATGTTCTATGATTCTATTGATTGATTTAAAGCTTACCAGTTCCCTGCATTGATTGAAAAGGCTTCAGGAGGTGATCCCATAATGTACATCTGTATTTTGTCAGATTAAACTCCCCATTTTAGAGACTCTTATAACAGTAACTTAAGTTTATGCAGTTTACTGCACAGTCATTAAAAGACATGGAAACCGATGAAATTTTTGTCTGAATAAAATGTGTGCACTCTTCTCTCCATTCCAGCATATTGCAATGTTTTTGGAGACAAAACTGTGTTTTGTTTCTTTAGCATCTAGTAGCAAACAGCTCTTCATCCCAGCATTTTTTTGTCAGCTAAGAGATATGTTAATACATCTTTTTTATGACCTCAAAATGGGTACAGAGAAATGTATGCATTAAAGGATTTATGATGCATTGACATCTATAGGAAAATTTTATGCTTGCTGACTTTAAGTATCTGCATGTCTATCAACATGAGAAGAAGTTGTAAATTGCTGAGAATATGAGACCACTCATCAGACTGAAAAAAGATCACAACTTTAATGGTAGATCCCAAGTATCTAATAAGGAGTGAAATCTTGCTGAGTCTACATAAAATTTAAATCATCCTTAGTTCCTGTATATTAGATTAATATTATTTTTAAATTTTTAACATTTATTTCTTCTTACTTAATTTGTTTCTTTCTATAACATGCTGAGAATATGAGACCACTCATCAGACTGAAAAAAGATCACAACTTTAATGGTAGATCCCAAGTATCTAATAAGGAGTGAAATCTTGCTGAGTCTACATAAAATTTAAATCATCCTTAGTTCCTGTATATTAGATTAATATTATTTTTAAATTTTTAACATTTATTTCTTCTTACTTAATTTGTTTCTTTCTATAACAATTTCTCTCTCTCTTTTTTTTTTTTTTTTTTT
>NW_008656381.1:10990-32153 GCF_000695815.1 Acanthisitta chloris | reverse complement strand
GGGAGCAGTGTTGCCAAACTTTCAATCATTTCATCTTTGGAAAGCTGCAATGCTAATTGTCATAGATGTGCTCTAACAGTAATTTAATTTTCTGTTGGTAACATTTCATACTCTGTTGCAATGGAAGTTACCAGCTGTGATGCATAAGAGAGAAGAATCAAGTCTCTTAAGAAACAGATTTGAAGTCTTTTTGTCTTGTTAAGTAGCTGGCAGTATCAATGCTTACCAGTGGAAGGAGAGGAAATCTAACAAACAAACACAAGCTGGGTACGGGAATAAACATACAAGAGAAAGAAGTATTCCTTAAGCCAAGCTCAGCTCTTGGATGGAGCTTGTCTTGGTAAAGGAACTAATGGAAATTGAAGGTAGCTTTATGATGCCATTGTGTCTGGGTTCTTGTCTGGTCTTTGATGCAAGTCAGGAGCAGATAGATTTAGAATGTACACAGGGCTGTCATGACCTTTTCCTCCCTCTCTTTTGCCCTCAAGAGCAAATCAAGAGGGACAAAGTAAAACAAGGAGGAAGAGAAGCTTGGGAAGAATTTACTTTCACTTCTTAGCATGAAAAATTCTGAGGTAAAATTTTCATGCTAGGTTTGCATTCAAACTTCCTGGTTTACCACTTGTATTTTACTATCTTTTCATACTGAAGGATCTAGCAATCCTAAATGGTCCTCAAATACTAAAAATTACAAATAAAAAAGAAATCCAAAAATCATTCCTTGACAAAAATAGGAACACAGTTGGCCCAGTTACATGAGAAGTTCATGAAATGCAGCTGCAAATTTTAGAGCAAGCTGAAACTGTTAACAAAAACATAGATCTCCTGCCTAAATGTCTTTTATAGCCATGGCAAAAAGAAAATTTACAGGGTTTTTTTTAAATTCAAAAATAATCTGAATGGGATATAATAATCTTGGTAGTTTACAACTCAATTTAAATTCCTAATCATGTATTTTTTTCATTGATAAGGGGAATAGGAATACTTGTTCTGTGACTTTATAAGAATGTCAATTGTCCTTTCAGTAATTTTGCTGGTTAGTTTCTGTGTCTTTTTCATCCTCTTCTCTCTGGACATTAAGCAGAAATCTAGATGAGAAGTGGACATGCTTAAATTTTGTATGCATGTCGCTGGGTACATATGTATATATATACACAATAGATCTGAAGATATAAAAACTTTTTACAATTGTAAATTAAAATTATACCAAAACAATTATACCTAAACAAAATTTTGTATGCATGTCCATGGGTATATATATATACACACAATAGATCTGAAGATACAAAACCTTTTTACAATTATAAATTAAAATTATACCAAATTATACCGAAACAATTGATATAGAGGATGGAATAGGACTGCATAGAGCAGAGATAGAAATATTGTTGCCATTGAAAACTGTAACTTGAACATGAAGAGCTACCATGCATTTTAATGTGCCCAAGAAAACATGAAAAACTTGTGGGTTTTTTTGTGGGTTTTTTTTTTTTTTTTTTTTGGGGTTTTTTTTTTTTTTTTGGTTTTTTTTTTTGTTTCATTTTTAGTTTGCTGTTCAATCCTCTGGGCTAAATGTGATCTAAAATACCTCACCTTAATGTTATGATAAGACCAGTGACAAGGTAATTTTGTCAGAAAATTTGTTACTTGGAAAGTGAAGATTTGTGTGCTCTTTTATATTTTCCAGGAAGAGATGTTTACATTTCTGTTAATTATGCATCTTTGCTTCCTACTTGCTCAGCCAAGTATTATAGACACTTTTCCAAATATTTCTATGTATTAGATCATACAATCAGTTACTAAAATTTCTTAGCAAGAGCATCACCACATGAAGACTATTTCTCTTACTACATGAGGAATATGACAGCCTAGTCATATTAGCTGAAGTTAGCTACCTTAAAATCTAGAAGAGGTGTTTCTTGCCATTGTTCTCTGTTTGTTCTGGGGCAGGGGGATAAAAAAAAGAAAAATAGAAGAAATAAAGGTGTGCCTTCGCTTTGCCTGAAAAACGGAAACAAATATGCTTTTCTGTGAATATTTCATACCAAGCCCTAGATTTTTCTTCACCTTGTCAGGCCTTGCTTCCAAAATGTGGAGGATCTTTTTACTACACTAAATCAATGCCTTAGTTTTCTAATGGGCACAGTGCCATACTTCTTTTCTTCATATTTCTTCCTAAAATCTTTGTAGACCAAGAGGTTGAAGATGTCTGATCACTTAACTATTTTTCAGTAGTTTCCACAGGAGAGTGTTGTGAAAAAAGGCAGAGCAAGATTTTGGAAAAACACATAGCAAGATCTTGTCAAATTTTGCTAAATAACTAGTGGGAGGAGTGAAAACATCACTCACTCTATTTTACCAATAGCACAGAAATACTTCTTGTAATCCTGACAGTTATAACCAGCTTTGACTAATTACACTAAGAAAGTCTAGACAAAGACAAAATCACTGGTAGCTTGAACAGATGCAATTTAATTTACTTTGCTTCAGAAATGTTTTACCTCTCTGCAACAGTGCTAATTAAATGTTACTTAAATCAGGACCTAGAGATCTCATCAAGCAGTTGATAACAGTGGAATTAAGGAAATAATCCCAGTTCCCTTTAATAATGAATTTTTGATTACTGATAGAAACTACAGCATTCCATCTGCCTGCCAACAAGGGGAGCATCCATTACACATCTGGGTTCCCAATATTCTGGAATCAATGAAGCTGCAATGCTAACTCTCTGTCTCATATCTGAGTTGCACAGGAGAAATCTCACCATGTGAAAGTTCATTCAGCTTTTAAGTGGAGCAACTAGAAAGTCAGAAGGAGAACACAGTTCATATCTGACTAGGTCAAGCTGGGTCCTTTCATAACCAGTGTAGAGCATTCTAGGGCACAATCCACCTCAGGCTGAAGTTGGTATCTACTACAGACTTTAAACATCGGTGATTTCCCTAATGAATACTCTGATGTCTGATAGCAATTTCCATGGGTCATAGCTCAGGTGTCACAGAAAACTTCAGCAAAAGGGTAGGGCAGCAAAGTAGTAGCTGTCATGCAGGCAGGTCCTCATACAGATGGTATGGGGAATGGTCAAGGTATTACAGAGAAATTTAACTTAAGTGTTCTTTTCTGCGACAGATGCTATTTTACTGCATTATTACACATTGGTAAAAAGCATCCTTTTAGTTTAAAATAGTCTCTAACATTGAAAATAAAGAAAACCTTCTTAATCTAGATAAAGAATTAGGCAACAAAGCTTTTTTGTAATTCCCTGTTTACAATATGTTTGAGATGGGCAGTTATCTTCATGCTATTTGATAGAATCTTACCAACCAATAGGTAAATTCTCAATACCTCATAAATTGCTAGAACAATTAATAAACAGATAATTTGCAAGCACCTGGAGGAAAATAACTTGTAAATAGTAGGCAACATGGGCTCATCAAAACCAAATCATGCTGAACTAACCTCATTTCTTTCACTGATAGGATAACAAGCTTAGTGGACAAAGGAAATGCTGTGGACATACTATGCCTTGATTTTAATAAAGAATTTGATACAGTTCCACATGACATTCTCATAAGGAAACTAGAGAAATGTTGATTAAATGTAATCACTGCTAAATAAGCACAATGCTAAAGAGAAGAGAAAAAAGTGGCAAAAAAGTATCAAGTGCAACCTACAGAGGTCTGATCTGGGTTGCGAGTCCAATTCTGCTTTATATTTTTACTGAGTGCTTAGAACACAAAGTAGAATGCATGCTAATCAAAAAAACCTCCCAGAAGATAAAAATAAAAGCAAGTTACATTTCCTTGGATACCTATAAATAGTGTCACAAAGCTTTGAAAACGAAGTGGAAAACAAAGCACAAATCCCTGCAAAAGTTTTGCCCACTTGTTGAATTGTCAGCAATGTCATAAGAAGGAAAGATGATTTTCCCTGAGCAGGGTCAGTCAGGATGATTCATACCCCTCCTTCACAAGAATCTTCCATACAAAGTTTGAGTTGAATCAGAAACTCATAGGGCTTTTTTTTTTTTTTTTGGGGGGGGGGTTTTTTTTTTTTTTTTTTGTGAAGTAGTGAGTTTCACATTGAAATAGAGCTTGGAATGTAATCAGTTAACTTCCTTCCATAATCATTCCTACCCTTCTGAGACTCTACTGGTGCAAAAAGGCACAATAGAGATGCACTAGCTTTTCTGACCTAATGAGTTTGTAGTATATAATTGATACTGCTAGAAATGAGATGAGTTCCAAAAAATCTGAAATTGTCAATTTTCATCTTTAGTTTATGTCAATTTTAAATTGGTTTATGTAAGAGTCCTGGTTCTGGCCAGGACAGGGTTAACTTTCAAAGCAGGCAGGAAGGGCACATTAGGACCCTGAGGTTGTTCTATACAACATCATGCCATGCAGGGGGGATGGAGAGGCTGGGGGTGCACTCTGTTCCAGCACCGTTCGCTCGGGCGCAATGTGTGCATTGAGGCAGCGCCAGGTTCGTCGTGGGGAGTGATCGTGTGTGAGTCATTCGCCTGTCTTGTACACTCTGTTATTAATACAGTTGTTATTGTTTATTTTTGTACTTCATAGCTGTTAGTAAATTGTTCTTTTCTCAACCAGTGATCTTTACCTTTTGTGCCTCCAATTCCCTCCATCTTGCCACATCAGGAGAGTGGGAAAGTGAGCAGTTCTGTGTTCCACCTAAAAAAAAAAAAAAAGAGAAAAAATGGAAAAGGTCAGAGGGGAAACCAACTATAATCTAGAAATATATAAAAAGGTATTAGGATGACATGGGCTTTTATTCTTTTTGATTGATAAAGAAAATGTAAAATCTAATGAGAGAAATCAACAGAGAAAGATTAGAATAAATGTTAGACAAAATGGAATATACAAATCTTCAATTATATAAATATATCAATTGCTTCAATCATATAAGTTTATCAATTGCAAACAAATTAGTTCTTCTCCAGCTCATCAGTTATATAAATATAGCTAAATTGTATACAACCATGTTGTTTTTTGTCTTCAATTATGTACATGCAACTTTGCCAATTTCACAAACTCCATGGTCTCGAAGGGTTTCATAGGAAAATACTTCATCTATGGATATAGTGCAGAGATGCACAAAACAAGCAACACTAAGTGTGTGGAAGGCAAACCACAGTATGTTTTTGTCAGTTCCATACACATTCAAAGGGTTACACAGATATACAGGAATTTTAATCACCAGACAGCAATTACCACTTGAGGAGCCGTAGCGATTTCAGAAGGTTTCTTTCCTGAATAAATACTGATAGGAGGTAGTATGATTTGCCACCTAAGCAACAGATGTCTGAACAATCATGCTGGCTTAAGTAAGTAATGTCATCATACTTCTCTTACAGCATACAGAATTAGAGTCTCACTGATGTCGAGTACATAATTTCTGAATTAACAAGTGATTTGAGGACATTTCTGCTGCAGTGTAAATGTTGGCATATGTAGGGCCAGATAACGCTCACTCATCTTCAGGTACCTGAGACATCTCAGTTATGTGCTAATCTTCTCTTCTTATAGTCAGTGTAGATCTTTGCAAACATTTTGTGAGAAAGACAAAACAACAACACAATTTTTTTTTGCATTTTGCAAGTAAGTTGAGCAGGAGGTAGATAATTTAACTTCCAGGGTCCTTTTAACTCTATATATAGTGCCTTTGTTGATGGCCAGGGTGGAAAGAGAGAGAAAAAAATATGAGAATATATACTTGGGTGCAGGTGATTAAATAACAATTTTATTCTGAGCTAGAGGAAAGGTAAAGGAGAAGACTAAATGCACTGTATATGACAGAGAAGCAGGACTTGCAATGAAGAAAGAATCTAGAAAGAGGGAAAAAGGAAGTAGAAAGCACTAAGGAAATAATAAAGGGATAAAGAAAATAGTATGTTAGAAATAAGGAAAAAAGGGACTGGAAAGAATGAGAATAAATATTTAAAGCTGAAATTCAAAGAAGTGCAAATTTATATATGTAGGTAATAACCACATGTACATATACTTCTGGTAAGTTTGTCATAAATGCTTCAACAAATAGGCAATGACTCTTTAATCTCAGCTGTTTCTGCTACTTTTTCACTGGTGGTGTCTAGCACAGCTGAGATAGCCTTTATGTGTATCATGCAGTTCTTTAGTCAGGTGAATGAGAAAAGACTTTATATTTACCACAGTCTGTCCTAGGGGCTCACAGAAGGTAAATAATCACACCAATGTATCCAAAAATCTATTTTTGAAATAAACCTATAAGCTGCACTAGATTTCTTCTGATGTTTCTCTCCATCAAATTTTATTAAAGTATTGGCCATTTGAGGAGATGTGGAACAACAACAGGCAGATATATTAAGAAAAGTCTGTCAGACACAAATACTAAGTTTCTAAACAGATATTAGCCAGAACTGGTAATACTGAAGAATTAGTCCAGAGTAAGTCCATATAAAAAAAATAAAAAGTGCTTTAGTTTGGAGAAAATTTGTCTGGTTTAACGTTGTCTTATAATATACTCTCAGCTGTAAAGCTGCTAGCAGAAAACCTCCTAATATAATTTTGTGTGACATATTGCTTCACCATTTAATGTGTGTGTTTCAGTAAGTCTACATTTCCAGTTTACTTTCCCAGCTTTATTTGCTTTAGTCATTAATTTTATTTTAAGTTATTTAGGTCTACAGCAATAGGTTTTCAGCACCATCTTTTGCCAGCTATAAAAAGAGTGCAGAAAAATTCCTCTCTGTTCTCAATCATACAGGTTTAGTAAGAGGAAGATGACAGTGTAATCTTCTAATGATAACTCACGTGGAAACATGTTCACAGTCTTAGGAGTGAAATGTCTTTGTTACACAGTCAGTAAATGAGGAGGTGTGCAGAAGTGAGATGTGAATGAAGCAGTTCTGGGCTTTTCTGCCAGTTTTTCTGCAGGTTCCAATATTGTCTCTTTAGTGTATGTCAATGCAGAATTACTTACATTAATTTAACTGAAAATCTATTTATTTGTTTTTAATCCAACTAATATAAGGATGTCTGCTTCTTCTGCGTGTATGTAGTTTTATTTCATTGAAGACTCATTTATCATATATACCCACTATTGGTTACAGGTATAGAACAAAGGTCTGACAAGTTTAAAAAAAAAGGAAGATGTCTACTAAAGCATATAGAGATGCATGCTGGTCACATAAACACTCTAAAATTCACAGAGCCAAAAGAAACATAGATAAGTATGTGTTAGCAGCTGCCACATCTTTGCTATTGTGGCCACCCTCATTGGATGCTGTGTAGCAAAAGCATCTCTCCCAAAGAAAAATTGCATTGAGAATCTTTTCTTCACAACAAAATTCCCAGCATTGGAAGTTTTTTCTTCGATCTAAAAAACCACTCAGTTTGTATACTTTCCTTCTGTGCTATCCTAACTTAATCCAATGTTATGTAATAATTAAATAAAAAAAATTAAAAGTGAAAAAACAAAACCATGATTTCCAGCTTGACTAACCTTGTCTCTTTCTAAGACAAGGTGACTCACTAGGTGGGTGAAGGAAAGGCTGTGGGTGTTGTCTACCTGGACTTCAGCAAAGCCTTTAACACCTTTTCACTGGAATAAAAACTGATTGGTGACCAAACCCAGAGGGTGGTGGAGAATGAAGTTACATCCAGCTGGTAGTGGCACTCCCCAAGGCTCAGTATACGGGACAGTCCTGTATCTCTATCATCAGCAAAGCCTTTAACACCTTTTCACTGGAATAAAAACTGATTGGTGACCAAACCCAGAGGGTGGTGGAGAATGAAGTTACATCCAGCTGGTAGTGGCACTCCCCAAGGCTCAGTATACGGGACAGTCCTGTTTAATATCTCTATCAATGATCTGGGTTACAACAATACCAGGCAGTGCCACAGGCTCACAGCTAAGTGGCTGGAAATCTGTCGACCAGAAAAGGACCTGGGGGTGCTGATTTACATCCAGCTGAACATGAGACAACAGTGTGCCCAGGTGGTCAAGAAGGCCAATGGTGTCCCGGACTTTGCTGGAAAAAGTGTGGCCAGTAAAACCAAGGCAGTGATCAATCCCATGTGCTCAGCACTGGTGAGGCTGCACTTCTGGTCCTGTGTTTGGTTTTGTGCCCCTCACTACAGGAAAGACATTGAGGTGCTAGAGAGTGTCCAGAGAAAGGCAATGGAGATGGTAAAGGGTGTGGAGCACAAATCTGATGAGGAGCAGATGAGGAAAATGGAATTGTTTAGCCTGGAGAAAAGGAGGATTGGGGGGAGCTTATTATTTTCTGCAACTACTTGAGAGGAGGCTGTAGTGGGATGGAGATTGGTCTCTTCTCCCAAGTAACAAACACTAGGTCAATAGGAAATGGCCTCAAGTTGCTCCAGGGGAGATTTAAATGGGATATTAGGAAGAATTACTTCACTGAAAGTGTGATCAGGCATTGGAACAGGCTGCTCTGGGAAATGGCGGAATCATGAAGTGTCCAAATATATCCAGAAAATGTGTGGATGTAGCACTTAGGGAAATGGTTTAGCAGTGAACATAGTGGCACTAAGTTAACTAGAGGTCTTTTCCAACCTAGATGATTCTGTGATTCTATAATATTTACATAAAGACTTCCTAGATATCTCTCCCAGTGAATCCCATAAGCCCCAAGAAAGGATGGACATTAAATTAATTGAGTATTCCTACAATATCCATACTGGAATTTTAGGTGTTTGTGTACTATTGAGAAAGTGTTTTTCAATACTTATGTCTGAAGACTGTTCACTAATGCCTTACCACCCTGTGAGTTTAGCATGTGTGAACTAAATCTCTTAAGCTGTATCTAATAGTAAAAACACAACAGGAGAACGATGGTTTCTCAGGTAACAAGGCACAAAACCTTTTAAGCATTTCTAGGTCAGAATCGACACCTACCTGTTATCTGAAACTCTTTTAGTTGCTTCTGCATGTTGGTAAAGCAGCTATTCATGTCTCTGGAAGAAAAGCAGGTTGTTAATGAACAGACAAAGCTTCCCTTTGAGCAACCCTATTCTTAGTCATAGAACAAAGATCACCTTTATATTCAAAATACATATTCTAGTACTAGTACTGCAAACTACACTGAAAAGACAAGATTCTCCATTCTTCAAATTGCGAAGAGTACTTTTAGATCTGTTGCAACACCTGAAAATACTGGGTTCAGGTTATGGTCATTTGTGACAAATTGTGTGAGGGTCTCTGGTAGATCTATGTGGAAAAAGTTAAGATGCTTGAAATAACTTTTGGAACATTTACCCTGAATTAAATTAAGTTGGCTTATTTCTTTACACCAAAATATAGAGATCTTGCAGGAGGTGTGATTTGGGGATGAGGGGGCTGTATAGATAGTAGATATAAGTAAGAAACAGTGAAGAATCTCAATTAAATAAAGTCATATTTAGTGATAGCAACTTGAAAATGGCCAGTCAGGTCCCCATCAAATGCATGCTTTTCTTCTAAAGTTTAGAATTAAGAGACATATACAAAAGCCTCCGATGGATGTGCGATACTGCAATATCAGGTTACAAATTAGATAGGACTGACAGGTCATGTGAAATATGGTCCTCTGATTTGTGTCAATACGGAGCAACATTATAAGCTATATGTATATCTACCTCAATATTATTTTGTTAATATAGGCCTTATATTATTTGTGATACTGCTTATTTGGAATTGGAAGCTGCTATGACACATAGTCAAGCATTAAAAGCCAAGAGGGCCTAGAGATTGGTGAGGGCAGAGCCTTTGGCACCACCCCGGCATCATGCCCCACGGGGGCTCCGGGAGAGACAGCGAGAGCTGTGTCCAGAGGCACCGGAGGAGGGCAAAGATACTTCTAATATAGTTTGTTTGTTAAGAACTTTTTGTTTGCTTAGCATTTACCACGTTTTGTCAAGCTGTGTTTTTCCTGAAGGAACTTTTTGGGGTTTGTTTTTGGGGTTCAGTCTGGACAGGAATTGATTTCCGGCTGAGTCTGCCAGAGGAGAAGGGATTCAATTTAGGCTGATGCTTTCAGGTGTTTACTCAGCAGCCTGCGCAAGTTCAAGAAGACTCAAGGAGGCGAAGTGAGCATGTCCCGACAAAGACCCCTCTCTTCTCGGGACAGTCATGCATATATATTAACAACAAGTTTATAAACCGAAACCAGGACCTGTACGGTGTGTGTTGGTAGAGCAGAAACTCCCCGCGCACCCAGAGCTGTTTGCTTGCTTAAATTCGCATAAGAACTGGTAAATTTTGACTGCAATCCTGTTTGGGGACTCAGTCATTTATAACAGTCAGACGGTACTGGCAAGTGGGTGTTACTATACCTGAAGTTATGTAGAGATATATCTACTCTGTAGAACCTCCTTGCTCCCTAGTTCACAGAAAAGTTTATATGCTCTTCATGTACAGTGTCAACTACCACCTGTCTTCTTTTCAAGCAAAAAGTCCACCCACAGTGTGTTGTCTTCCAGCACCCATTCTGACACATTGCAGCAAAGCCATAACACTATCTAGCTCAGGTATTTTGAGTTGAAAAATTGTGCACAAAGATAGAAATTACATTATAAGACCAGAACACAGGGATCAAAAGAGACCTTGATCAAGTTGTAAACCTTGTAAACATACTCCTTTTTCTCTAACTCCAAGCAGTGCAGTCATAGTCTTCTCTGCATTGATGCCCAAGGTTGTTCAGTGGTATAGGTGCAAATAAAGTCAATCAAAGTAAACACATTGACTATATCAACAAGAAACATTCTCTTTGATTGGAATATTTATGTCTAAATAGAAATAATATTGTAGGAAGCTTGTGTCATTAATCACCTTAGGTATGCTTATGTGTCATTAATCACCTTAGGTATGCTTACTGGGACATGTTAAGGGAGATGAGAGAGATTACAATGGCAGAAAGCCTAATTATGATGAGCTCCATTATTTCAATGAGAATTGGTAAAAAGTAATGTTGGGACATGTTCTAAAAACTAATTTTAATGATATAATTATTGCCTATTGGAACAGCTATTTTTCTATAATTCTAAGCAGAGCATAGGAACATACTGACATTTTTACTACTGAAAAGCCATACTGACTAAAGTACAATCAAATTCTTCTTCCCTATAGGAATTAAAAAATAAATAAAAATTTTGCAAACACACACATGTATAAAAATAAGTAACACTAGAAAAAACCCAAAGAACTTAAAATGAGAATCATAAAGGATGAGAGTATTAAAAGTGTAATGAAAATTTTGTTAAGTATGAGTTGTTAAACAGCATTGTGGTATTGATAAGCAGCAAAATAAAGAAACTCATTAAATGAAAATATTATTCTCATAAAGAGGAATTTATAGCCATGTAAAGTACATCTGAGTATCACGATCTCTAAAAACCTTCATGTAGAATCAAGCTAAGACCAAAAAAAGTTTAGAGGACAAGTTTGTGAAAGGCATGAAAACTAATAATAAGCCTTTTTTCCTACCAATCAGAAGCAGAATGTCTGCCAGAGAGTCTGCAGACCTGATAGATGATGGAGGTGTAATAGGAGAACACAAAGGAGATAAGACCATGGTAGAAAAATTGAATGTGTTCTTCACATTGATACTCACCTCTGAGCAGTTTAGGAAGGTTCCCACAGTGACTGTTTTCTTTGCAAAAGATGAACTGGAGGAACTATCTTAAATTAAAGTGTCAATAGAAGTGATTTTAGACCAAACAGATAAATGAATAGTAACGAATTGCCAAGACAAGATGGTGTACACTCAGGGGTTTCTAAATAACTCAAATATGACCTTGTAATTTGATCATAGATCTTATACTATTGCTTAAGTCAGCCTCTGTATGAGAAGAATTGAGGTTAGCAAATTTTATGTCATTTTTTTTTAAAGGATCCTTACAGAGACTTGGCAGGGGAGATGTGGGAAAGATACAGGAAATTAAGAAGTTGTGTGTCTGATTCCTTAAGGTAGATTGGTATAATAGGATTCATAAGTTTATAGATAAATACAATAAAATTAGGAGTAATAAAAATAAATTTGATAGAGAAGATTCTGGCTTTTTAAAGCCTTTAGAATAAATGAGCATAAGAGCAAGGGTGGGTTTTATCTGGTTCATACACTGGATTTTCAAAAAGCTTTGACAAGGTCCTATATAAAAGATGCTTAAATAAACAAGGCAGTCATGGATTGCAAAAAATGAACCTCCACCTGTGAATTTATAAGCACCTGAAAGACAGGGAGTAAATAAATACATAAAGGACAGGAAATAGGCAGGAGAAAATTAACAGTTTTAACAACAAAAGTCTCATTTTTTTGTGAAAGGTTGTAAAAGCTCCATGGACAAGTAACTGGGTGATAAAAAGGCAGAGGGAACACATACAAAGTTAAGCACTTGGGAAAAATGCAAACAGAAATTCTAACTGTCTACAAATACTGAAATTCTGTAAACCAGTCATTGTTAATCCAGAAAATAAATTTGCAGCTACTATGGATACACCTATGAAAATGTCAGTTCAGTGTTCACTGTCAAAAAAATACCAAACCCAAATGAACTAAATGAATACAAAACTCTAAGAATTATTGGGGAAGAAAACAGAAAAAGAGAGTCTTTTACATAACAAAATAATTAGTAGAAATTGTAAGTTAATAGGTTTAAAACAACAAATTTTTTTTTCATTTAACATATGACTAAGCTTTGGAATTCACTGTCACAGGATAGATTGGATGCCAAAAGTTTAAATGAGTTCAAAATCCAATTAGACAAATAAATGGAAACCTATCAAGGGCTGTTAAACACCAAGGTACAAACTCTATTTTAGAAATTCCACTATGCCACACAAAGCTGTGTTACTCTCTGCTTGCTCTTTTTCTATAAAATTTTACACATTTTATTATTTTATTATTACCTTAAGTTGCCAATAATTGTCTTACAGAAAGGAGATAGGGAGAAGAGCCCATCTTCTTCAGCGTGCTATTCTGGTGACACCACAGTGTTTAAAAATAAAGAAAAAGGTCAAACTTCCAATACATGGAGTCAGATGCTCAGGCAGTGTAAATCAGTATCATACTGATGAAGTATCTTTCTTTGGTGTGTCATCTTGGTTCAAGCTATGTATAGACCTGACAAAAGTTTGTTATTTGAGGCATAAACTTTTCTACAGCAAAGCTTTTGATTTGGACTTCAAACGGTATGCAAATATATAAAACCAACCCTTAAAATTCTATGATTATAGGGGGGTTTGGAACTAGATGATCTGTAAGGTCAATTCCAACTCCTAAAATTCTATGATTCTATGAAAAATTCAGATACAAATGTTAATATAAATTGTAATGTTAACATAGTTGTAAACAATGCAAATACAAGTATAAGCATAAATGTAAATACAAATATATATATAATAATTTTTGCATGTTTCACAGCATGACATGAACCAATATATGATGAACCTAAGGAATTTTTCAGTTGTCATGAGGAAACCACACATAACTCAGATAAGCCATTCTCCTGCCCTGTACGTATGGAATCACTGTGGATAAGCAAGCTTACTGTTGATGCCTACAAATACTACGTAATAATAAACCAATTACTGCTACTTCTTAGGCCAGTGAGATAGGGAAAAAAAACAGGTTTTAACCAGAATTAAACAGAAAAGATTTTAGAAATAATTACTTGCTTTAGTTTTCTTGCCTGATGGAACATATTTCAAAGCTTTAGTTGCTGTAGGCACATAAACAGAATTAGAAGGTAAATGCAATCTTAACACAATGAATAATGTCAACTAGACAGAAACACATACATCCAATTGCATCCAGTTGCATGTAATGTAAATTTTTTTTTATAAGTTGAAGAATCCTTTTTTTTATTTTTCTTTATGGAATTAAATATATTGAGGAAAACTTGAACTCTTTGTGATTCAGTACATTTTCAAGACACTCTTGACTGACAAATTTCTCAGGTTACTAGAGAAGAATGCTCCCAGAAACAAGGTACAAATGTGGGAAATCAGTTGTTGATAGGATGCTAATATTACTTTTTAGCAGGTTATGATTTGCTTCTGAGAGAATTTCATGAGTTGTGAAAGACTTCCAGTGAATTCTTAGACTACAACTCCTCATGCAGGTCTCCAAAGACTGGTAAAGCTTTCAGTCCCTGGAGATAAGACAACCCTGAAAAAAGATTTGAGAAGTTCAGGTTCAGTTGGCTTGAAGACAGCTTCCATGTGTCAGAAGAGTGTTTTCATTCTTTCAGGAGGTATATTCAAGGAGAATACTTCAAACCTTCAAGGGGCATTAGAACATTCCAGGAACCTAAACAATAACAAACCATCCTGTGAATCATGTGTCCTCAGTTCCCAAACATCAATATGTTGAGTAGGTTCTGAATTACTCAGATATTCTTGCTGCCATACCTGTAGCTTCTGTTGATGGACACTCTAGTTCTTCCTGAATGGGAAAATATTTATCTTTACATATAATGGATTTGCCTTTGTCACTTTGTGATATTTGCCATCAGTCATCTCCAATTGATTTATACTTTTTTGAGTGTCATATTTTCATTTACGTCAGTGAAACTGACTGCTTTGCATGAAATTAAAAGACCACAGCACAGAAAATACCAGGAAGAATCTTCCAAAGGATGTCAAGGATTGTTAAAAGGTCTATCAGGTTCAAAAAAACTTGAATTTAGAGCAGTCTTGAGTCATAGACTCAGAACTATTTGGGTTGGAAAAGACCTTAAGAATTACATAGTTCTAACTCCCTTGCCATGGACAGGGACACCTTCCACTAGGCCAGGTTGCTCAAAGCCCCATCCGACAAGGCCTTGGACACTTTCAGGGATGGGACATCCACAGCTTCTCAGGGCAACTTGTGCCAGTGTTCCAGCATCCTCACAGTAAAGAATTTCTCCCTACTGTCCATTCTAAATCTACCATCTTTCAGTTTAAAGCCATTCCTCCTTGCCCTGTCACTACATGCCTTTGTCAAGAGTCCCTTTCCAGATATCTTGTAGCACCTTTGGGTAGTGGAAGGCTGCTATAAGGTTTCCTTGGAGTCTTCTCCAGGCTGAACAATTCCAGTTCTCTCAGCCTGTCTTCACAGTTGTGGTGTTCCATCTAGATCATCCTCATGGGCTCCACTGGACTCGCTTCAACAGATTCATGTCCTTCATATGTTAGGGGCCCCAGAGCCAGAAACTGTACTCCAGGTGGGGTTTCACAAGAGAGAAGTTGAGTAAGAATCACCTCCCTTGACCTAGTCACACTACTTTTAATGGAGCCCAGGATGTTGCTGTCTTTCTGGCCTGCAAGCTCACATTGCCACCTCATGTTCAGCCTCTCATCCAGCAACATCTCCAAGTGCTTCTCTGCAAAGCTTCTCTCTTATCCATTCTCTGTTCCACCTGTATTTCCTCTCAGGATTTCTCCTATCCAGCTTCAGGACCTTACACATGGCCTTCACGAGGTTTGCACAGGCCCAGCTCTCAAGCCTGTCAAGGTCCTTCTGGATGCTATCCCTTCCCTCCAGTGTGTCAACTACACTACACAGCTTAGTATCACTGTAAACTTGGTGAGGGTGCACTCAATCCCACTCTCCATGTCACTGACAAAGATGTCAAACAGTGCCAGTCCCAATACTGATCCCTGAGTGTATTGGGCTTGTGTGGCCAGATTTTGGTAGTGGTAGGAGGGCTACAGGAGTGGCTTCTGTGAGAAGCTGCTGGAAGCTTCCAAGTGTTCAGCAGAGCCAATGCCAGCAGCTCCAGGATGAACCAATTGCTGGCCAAGGCTGACGCAATCCATGATGGCAGAAACACCTCTGTGATAACATATTTAAGAAGGGACAGAAAGTTATTGCATAGAAGTAATTGTGGCCAGAGAAGTGAGAATATGTGAGAGGAAAAACTATGCAGATACCAGTCAGTGGAGAAGGGGGGGGAGGAGGTACCAGGCACCAGAGCCATGGATCCCCTGTAGCCCATAGTGAAGACCATGGTGAAAAAGGCTGTCCCCTTGCTGTCCATGGATGTCAACAGAGGTGCATGGACCCACCTGCAGTCCATGGAAGATACCCACACTGGAGCAGGTGGATGCCCAAAAGGAGGCTGTAAACCCTTGGGAAGCCCACGCTGAAGCCAGCTCTGGGCAGGGATCAGCAGACCATGGAGAGAGGAGCCCATACTGGAGCAGGTTTCCTGGTAAGCCCTGTGACCCTGTTCCTGATCCAGCTCCATCCTGGAGCAGGCTGCTTCTGAGGGATTGAACCCTGGGAACGAGACCCACACTGGAGCAGTTTGTGGAGAACTGCAGCCCATGGGAAGGACTGATGGAGAAGTTCATGGAAAGCTGTCTCCTGGGGGAGGCACCACACACTGGAGCAGGGGATGGACTCCTCTCCCTGAAGAAGGGCAAAGCCAGTGTGTGAAGGACTGATCATAATCCCCACTTCCTGTCTCCCTGGGCCATTGTTGGGCAGAAGGTAGAGCCTGGGAAAGAGAGAAGGGTAGGGGCAAGGTGTTTTTAAGATTTGTTTTATTTCTCATTATTCTGATGATTTTGATTGGTAGTAAATTAACTATATTTCCCCAAGTTGAGTCTGTTTTGCCTGTGACAGTATACTGTGAGTGATCTCTCCTAGTCTTTATCTCAATTCATGAAGGTTTTGTTATATTTTCTCTCCTCTGTCCATTTGCAGAGAGGACTGATAAAGTAGCATTGGTGACTGCCTGGCATCCAGCCAGGGTCATCCCACTACTCTGAGTGCTACACATCACTGGCCTCCACTTGTACGTGGAACTATTAATCACAACTCTTTGAGTGGAGCCATCCAGCCAATTTTTTATCCACTGAGTGGTCCACCCATAAAATCCAGATCTCTCCAGTTCAGAGGCAAGGATGTTGTTGAGGCACAAGTTCAGGTAGATGATGTCAGTAGCTCTTACCTCAATCACCAATGCTGTAATATTGTTATAGAAGGCTAGAATGCACCTACAAATTGTACTGTGCAAAGTGCACAATATGTAGTATTCCCACTAGTAAATGTTTAGGACTGGCATGAAGACAGGCCTCAGAGGGCTCAGTAAATACAAGATTAAACAACACACTGTCTTGTGAGGACCAGACAAAAAAAAAACCAGTTTTAGTCCTGTGAATTTCCATTAATTTATGGCTGTAGTTGGGGATGGTAATACTGACCTTTAAACTTCTGTATAATTTGAATCCTGGATCGCTTAGGCATCACTCCTGGTTGTGAACCTAAATAAAGGAGCTGAAATCAACAAGTTCATGCCTGGCAGCATATTTGTTCATCTAAGAAATTGTGTTAGAGCTTACAGAATGACTATTGACCCAGGACTAAGGGCTGCTGATACTGATTTGGTTCTTCTTGTCTATAACAACCACTGATATTAACTTGAAGCACAGAATAAGGCTATATACCTTGCATTAACTTTTTCTAGTATAAATAAGCAAAATATGTTCATATTTCTGGGGGATCTGAGTTTCCTTTTGATAAAAATTCTTATTAATAACTTTTAAAATTAGTAGTTTTGTCATTTTAATTATAGGGCAAGCAGATAGATAAACTTAATGTGCATACATTTTAGGAAGAATATAATTAGTTGTCTACCAAAGAAATACAGTTGCTACAGAATAAGAATTCAAGAAAAATATATATTCTATTTGAGAGAAGAAGTGACAAACTGGGATTCTTGGAACAGATCTTTTATAAAGAAAATAATTTAAAATCTTATTTATTTTAAACCACATCATAAATTTGAAAACACTTAAATTGTACATTTCATGAAGATTTCACTCCTTTGACTACCAGACTGCCTAGATGCACAACATGTTTTTCATATGGACATGATTAGTGCCGTTTCTTAGGCTCTTCAAAAAAGATAGCACAGCGTTGTTTTGACAAAATGGCACATTAAACTAAGGATGTAGAAATCACCAGTGTAGTTATATAAATTAAGAATGAATTGCTTATGGCACCAGTTATTGGGCAGCAGGTGTCAGAAAGCCATATAAATTTACAAATGAAAATTGAGTC
Source organism: Acanthisitta chloris (assembly GCF_000695815.1). Taxonomy (NCBI): domain Eukaryota; kingdom Metazoa; phylum Chordata; class Aves; order Passeriformes; family Acanthisittidae; genus Acanthisitta; species Acanthisitta chloris. Next base: position 14,101 of record NW_008656381.1, on the reverse strand, counting down.
ATGCAGAGCTTCAGAAGTAGGTTTCAGAAGGTTATAAAGATATGACTAGGCTTTAAATCCTAGATATCATCTTATAAATGTCTCACAATTAAATTACATTTCTCAGAATTACCAACACAGAGTGCCTAGCAATAGATGATTTCACACAATGTAGAAGACCACTAATACACAAAATAGATGCACAAAACAACCCTTGGCCTAAAAATCTGCAGAGATGAGGCATTTAGTATTGCACTAGGAACACGCTGCATGAATCTAGCTGTGGCCAACAAGCTGAGCTGCATGTGTGATGAATTAATTACTATAATTTCACTTTTAGATAGGATTCAGGGCAAAGCAGGGAGAAGGTTAGAGGCAGACAATCACAGGACCCAGGAAAATGTTGTGAGAAAAAATCCTTCCGAGGCATAAATAGAGCATCAGTAAAGAGGCACTAGAAAGTGCTTCCTTTAGGCTGATTGCATGAAAATCAGGGTGGACCAAGAATGGAGTATTTTTGTTTACAGTACATGTGTCATAACTCTCCCATTGGGATAAACCCATATCTTCAGTCTCTTTTAGTCTGCCTCTCCTGTTTATTTCTGTGCTCACGTCAGTGGAGACGCTTCACTGCTCATCTGAGTGCCTCCATCTGTCTATGAACAAGAAATCTTTCTTAAAACATTTAAAGTTAATTTCTTATTCTTTCCAGGAGATATCTCAAGTTTTCTGTAGATATAAATATATGGTAGAGCTGAAAAATCAGACACACCAATGGCAATCTGAAATCTACATTTCTTTTTTTTCCTTTTTCAACATGTATGATAATAGGACTTTGATTTGATTTCACATGCAGTTTCACCCAGCTTAGTAATTCAGTTGTTCTTATAATTTGTTTAGAAGAACAAACATAAAGGAGTAGTAATACCTTAAATTCATCCAAAAAAAACCCTCAAAAAATCAGGTCTGCTTGGATAAAAATAAGACATGTAGGATAAATTAGTTTTATCTCCCATTCTCTGATGTTGACAGCTTAAGAGTTTTCTCAGATTAGTGTCCTGCCAATGCCAAATGCACTAAGGAAAACGTCACTGTACAGGTTTATTTATTTATTTATTATTTCATCTGTAGAGGAAAAAATAAGAGCAGATGAGGATAAATCTGATCATCCTTAAGTCAGCTGATAATGTGTCTGATGGACATCAAGGAAAACTTGAAGCATTAATAAACTAATGTGTACTGCACACCCCACTTCATTTATTTAACTTACATGTTCTGCATGCATTATGAATTTCTTCACTTTGTGCTTAAGTATGATTAAGTAGCAGAAGACTAAAATCTGGATATTCTTTCTTGTCTCAAAGGTTTATTTCTAGACAAATGTAGAAGTGGCTAATTAATTATTTGCATATTTTGCTCTTTCATTACTAAAAAGCTGCACGTAGTGTGAAATTTATTTTTATTTTTCAGTTTTCTGAACAAAAACATACATAATCAAGACCATCCAATCTATCGTTACACATTACAGACTTGGGCTATTCTTTTGTCTTTTGAGGCTGAATGTAGGACAGGGAAGTAACCAGTCTTCTAATCTGTTCTTTGGTTGTACACTGAGTTATTACTGGAGAAAAAGGATTATTGATTTGAATGCTTGAATATATTTCTGTACTGTAAACATATGCACACACGTGCACCTATAATGACTGCTCTCCCTTTTGCTATAATGCTTTCCTCCTGCTTAAGAACCAACATATGCTTCTGACCTACTGGGGTTTTTTTATCTGGTTGCAAAACCATTTATACACACACAGGGACACAGAATATGCAGATTTCATTATTTCATATGTCTTTTAAGAAAATGAGGCCTAAAATTTTCAAGCTGACAATAAACCTTTTAATTTTCATTTATTTTATCATGTATCTGGTTTCTGCATTTGTAGCAGCTATAAAACATATGTTAACTTCCTAATAAAGTCTGAGTAATGCTTATCTGTCACCTTTATCTTTTTTTTTTTTTCAGTGGGAAACACTACACAAGTTATTACCTAGGGAACAGTTGTTGCTGTCTCCTGTACAGATCCATATCATTCTCAAATTTGCATTCTGATGGAGAAGAAACAAATGTTACTTAAATCCCATGAAGTGTGTTAATTACACTGAGCTCCATGAAATTATGGGTGAGAGACCAAAAAGAATTCTACAATTGCATCTTGGGTCTCTTGAGCATATCTTGTCAGATTAATGTCTTTGTCACTCACATGATAACCTTAAAATTGCTTTTCTCCCTAAGTGATATTCCCTAAACCTCAGTGATACAGAAAATCTCACACAAAGCTAAACAGCAGATGCAGTTTGTATTGTTTACATAAATAATGCCGGTATTTTTATGAAAATAAATAAAAATTGAATTTAATTAACAAGTGAAGCTTCTTACTTTCCCTTAATTATCTTATAGTCCTTCTGTGCTTCCAAATACAAACCACAGTGTGAGTCCCTGAGACAGTATCTCTTCCTAGTATGTCCCCAGAACAAAGGCTAAAATCATGAAACTTCCTAGGATGTAATGTTTCATTTTTTCCCCCTTTTTTCCTCCTGCTTCTTTGCAAGCCTTAAGTATCCATAGCTAGCTTAGTATATTAATCCAGAAGTCACTGTGCTATGTAGCCATAACAGAAATTGTCCCAGAAGATTTGACCACATGAATATGTCCCCACAGCTCAACCGAAGGGTTTTTAAAAACAGGTAATAGGGAAGATTTGCCGTGCCAGGGCTTGAGATGCATGCTTCAATTCCCCAGCAGGGGACATACTCCACCCTCAGAAAGCTGCAAGTCTTCTCACAAAGTCACAACTATGACTGGCGAAACTCAACCCATTGGAAATCTATATTAGATGTCAGACCCATCTAAGAGACAAATCTAATCCTTTTGGCTAAAAAATAGCCCACAGCAGTCTGCTGCTCCGAGCTTACTGATATTTGGAAGAATGGTTTGGTTTGGCAATCAATGTCCTAGAGCCACCAAAGACCTTGATATTATCTTTTTTTTCTTTAAGCCCCTAAAAAGGATTACTGGAATGAAAAAATAAAAAATAAAAAAAAAAAAAAAAAAAAAAAAGAAAAAATTTTTGTATT
>NW_008656381.1:0-10978 GCF_000695815.1 Acanthisitta chloris | reverse complement strand
AAGAAATTCTGTGATGTTATATGAGCACCACCAGTATTTAGGACTTAGGTTTTTGCTTTCATAAAAAATAAGCCGGGTTGCTAAAGCCACTAATAATATTTTAATAATTCATAATACATTGTAAAGATTTGTAAGCTTTACTTTGCGAAATGAGAAAAGCAGCTCACAATCAGGTGTGTCTTATCTAATAAGAAATGCATTTAAAATCAAGAAATTTCTTTTCTTACCAATATTTCAGAAATATTAGGCAATGAGCTCAAAAGATAAGAACCTAGAAAAAAAACACATTAAAATTAAAGAAGCATGACAATTTGCACTGGTTAAGAATGCAGTCAAAAATCTTTGAAAATAAGAAGGACCTCACTTTCCACAACTTCATACTATAAACTGGTTTTAACTTTGGTGGATGTCAAACTGTAAAACATGACCATTTAGACTTTCGAATGCTATCTTTTCTTTCTATTTTCCATCTATACATAGAAAAAACCCAAGATTTATGCAATTGATAACAAGGCCTGTGGATACATGGAGGCTTTACATCTAAGTTCCTTTTCTCAAGAAAAGGAATTTTGTAATGTAGCTTGAAAGAGGAATAGTGGGAATGAAAGAGTTATGCTTATGGAAGTCCATCCATCCAGTCTCTGCAAGGCTACCAGATCTATAAATAATCCAGAAAGGCCCTCAAGCTAGGGATGCCAAATTTAGTAGCGTCTAATGAAAAGATAGGAGTAAAATCCTGAAATCTCTTTTCAATTAACTTCAACAGAAATGGGAACCTAGATTGAAATGTCATTGGTAGAGGCTTCTCTAACAATCTCTATATTCTTTGTACAAATATCTTCTTCAGAGCACAATTAAAATGTCTGTTCTTGCTATGCATTTTAAAACCTGATCTGTTTATTCAAATCAAGGCTTTTCGATCTTTGCTTAAAGTCACCATAAGAAGGGGAGGGGAGAGACAAATCCTCATCATTACTTTTTAAAATTACTTAAAAGCAACCGACAGCTGAATAAAGAAATGTCTGGAAGGACCTTTGTGGAAGTCTGTCTACAAAGTAGATTGAAAAAGTGTTTTGTTCTAAATCCTAATCTCTTCTGTGGTCTCAAGAAGGCTAACACAAGAAGATTGCCACAGAAATGAGTGATATTTGTCACTAGACATCTGCTAAGACACAACCACAGTGTACTTTTCCTGCTGGGTGGCATGTAGTGGAGGTTACCCAATCTAATGTCGGCCATGAAAATTCAAATCCAGTGTTAAGAGATTTTCTTATTGTAGCTCTTAATGAAAAGCACCTTCTGGGATCAGTTGTATTGGCAGGCTGACAGGAAATGAGTGGGATATCAAGACTTGAAAGCAATAGCTTTTTAATCTGTGTGATTCCCAGCTTTACTATGCAGAGAATAAAGTACAGTGACGCTAGCAACCACTGGCAAGAAGAACAACAGGGTACTTGGAATACTAGTGCATAAGCCTGTGGCTGGTTATCCTAAAATCACACGAACACAAGTTCTTTTTCTGAGCTTAGTCACACTTACTTTGTGATTTAGAAGCTGTATCACTGTGAAAGTAAATGCAGAAGTGATATACCCCCTAGTTTTAGTGTCTTTTGGGGAGATCGAGTGCTGAAAAGCAGAAAAGGACTTGCAAACAGGTGAGGAAATGCTAAGGGATTAGTCAGGGTTTAGGGAATGCGTGAATGACCTCCATGCAAGCATATAACTAAACCTTTCAAGTTTTGCCCAACACTAACTAGTGGAAGCAAGTGAAAGGCTATAACACAAACTTTATATATTTAACCAATTTACTATTCCTATCTTCTGTGCTTCACAACAGAAGAAAGTATACCATCCAGTATGGCCAGAGAGGGCCATCAAGATGATTAGAAGGATGGAGAACCTCTCCTATAAGGAAAGGCTGGGAGAATTGGGATTGTTCAGCCTGGAAAAGATAAGGCTTCAGGGTGACCTAATTGCAGCCTTCCAGTACCTGAAGGGAGCCTACAAAAAAGATGGAGAGGGACTTTTTACAAGGACATCCAGTGACAGGACAAGGGGGAATGCATTCAAAATCAAAGACAGTAGGTTTACATTAGATATTAGGAGGAAGTTGTTTGCTCTGAGGGAACAGGTTGCCCAAAGAAGTTGTGGGCACTCCGTCCCTGGAGGTGTTCAAAGCCAGGCTGGATGGAGCTCTGAGCAAGCTGGTCTAGTGAAAGGTGTCCCTGCCCACAGCACGGGGCTTGGAACTAGATGATCTTTAAGGTCTTTTCCAACCCTAACCATTCTATGATTCTATGTTAAGATCACTTCTGCCTGTACCCAGAATACCTCGCAGACAGGATGGAGCAGTTTAAATCACACCAGTCCCTAGCCCTGATGCATTGCTGCACCAGACAAAAAAACAGATACACAAACACACATTTGTGCTGCTAGAATGGGAGGTAAAAAGAGACAGTCCTATACTTGTGATTATCAGGACTGGTATATTTAATTTGCTTCTGTACTTTTCTGCCTCCTTTGAAAAGCAATATGCTACAAATAAAAATAAAAAGCTGTGTAAAACAACCTGCTATAAGCTTTTCTACTTACAACATGCAAAGGTCCAGGTGGCAAGCAACTGTTCTGTTACAAAGAGCATCTGAGTTAAACTAGAGAAGTCCAACAAATAACCCTCACTAGCCATACAGGGTTTACCAAATGAATAATACAGTACAAACTAACAAATGTCTGAAAAATTCATTTTACAAGCAAGGGGAAGGTATGTTTAAAAGAAAGCCACAGTACTTCGTAAGATTGTGGCACTTTCCCTTTATTCCTTTTTCTTACTATTACCATGCAAAGAATTCAACTGGTCTTCCTTAACGCTACAATAAGTGCTAAGCGTGATAAAATACAGAAACAATCAGCTACTCCCAAATATACAGATCATGCAGATACATTCTTTCAAAGGGATTTGCAGCTGAGAAAATATGCAGATACGATGCTTAGGGACATGGTTTACTGGTGGACCTGACAGTCCTAGGTTAATGGTTGGACTCGGTGATTCTATGATACTATGAATGTTTTTGTTTTACACACAAGAACTATATATTTATCTGTAAATATTGTCTATTTTACCTTCCTCTCTTTAAGAACTAGCACTCTATCTGAAAATAAAAAGATGGTGGGGTGGGAAGACTTGGGAAGTGTTTACAGTTTAGTTAGCTTCTGCTATAAAATCACTGTTGTTCCAAAGGAGCTAATGAAGTACTGTAACTCCACTGGCTGAGTCTGACAGCCATTACTCCCAGCTCTGCAAACACTGCATTAAATCTCTGTGTATCCTTGGTGACTGTTATTAGTAGTCCTGGGTGTATTTCACTAGACATTTGGAATTCAGCTAAGAAAATTTTCAATCAGAAACAAGCCATAACAGAGCCAAAGATATTACAATCCCACTCTTTCTCAGAAAAAAAAAAGGGGGGGACACAGGATTCTTTCTGCCTAGAATTGTTTGGTTTTTATAATCAGAAGATTGCTAAAAGAGCAATTCCTGTACCAACATTCTCTCTTACCCTCACCAGCACTATTCAGTTTTCCTGCATGTTTGGGCATCTGCTGATGCATGAGAATTGTATTTCACATAGACTTTTAAATAACACCCAGTGCTCAGACACTTTAGAGCATCCATCCACCTCTTCCAGTACCTTAAGTGTAACATGAAGGCAGTTCATGCACCTTTAAGACCAACACTCAGCTCTTACCGGCTCTGACCAACATAAATTCATGTCTATAAGAAGTCAGGAAGCCTCCTATAACAATGCTACTTATATTCCCATGAGGAAATATTTTCTAGGATTGTCTGACATCCCTTTGGTTTAGAGGACGCCCACAGACTGAACTCTGGTCCCAGCTGAACCCCCGAAACTGAACAGAATTAATTATTACTAACATGCCTTGAAATTATGGATCACTCTGACTTAGTGTCTAACTTGAACTTACTAATGTTTTTCAAGTAGTACAATCCTGGATAAAAGCAGTTAAGTATAATCAACTTGCTTTATTTTTCAAGACATATTAACATACATTTGCCAGCATGTCATATAAAATACCACACGCTTTATTTTTCAAGACATATTAACATATATTTGTCAGCATGTCATATAAAATACCACATTCCCATACCAACACTCTTACTTATAATTATGCCAATAGCATCTTTTTTTTTTCTTAATAATAAAACAGATGTTTTGCACTTTCTTAGCTACTAGGTGATCTTCACTTAACCGACTTTGTAGTAATCATTAGTGTTTCTCGGATTTATCTTTATGTTGTTGGTGACATCACTTACTGCAAACAGTTACATATGTGAGGTTGTTCACAAACTTACATTATTGATAAATCTCTGCTGGCTGACAGCATTGTTCACATTGAATATCCAAAGTGAGATTCTCAAGAATACGCATGGGGTTTTTTTTGAACTAGTAGTGAATTCTGGCTAAAATCTTACATCTCTAGCAGCAGTGTGATTCCCTAAGCTCTGCAGCAGGCAGGATTGTCACTGGCGATGTACATCTAGACTTGGGGTGAGATGTAGTTTGCCCATTTCACTGCACAGCATACAATGCTGAGCCATATGTTGTGTTAGTCCCTTGAAACTGGTGCGAAAACCCTTGATTTTTCTTTTTGAGAACAGTCTCAAGAACCAGTCTTGATTCCTAGCAAAATAAAAGGGGGAACAAGATATTTTTTATTCTTTCCACCTATATTTTATATCTAAATTCTTCAGCTTGAGCTGAGTTCAGCCTATTTTCCCTTATCTTCCCATACGATTGAATATAGCGCTAACAAAACAATAAATCTGCTGTGTAGTTTTCCTCTAAACAAACTTTAACAATGGCTTCTTATCCAGACAAAGCAACAGCCCTGCTATCCCTGTCTTGGTCTACTGATAACTCCAGATAAAACCATTCTGAAGAGCAGTGCTTCTTCTAGGAAACTTCAAGTGAATTGGAAATAAGGCCATTTTTTTTCAGTTGCTTGAGCCTTCAGTTGAAATCAGAGATGAATAACAGCTCCAGACCTCTGCATAGTCTACTCTGTCTTTGTTTCCACTTTTAAATATGTCAATGAAATTAATTCTGGCTCAGATAAGGAGTTTCTGCCTTTTTAGTTGCTAGATACTGGGAGAAAATTTTTGAATAATTTCACCATAAAAGACCCTGGGATTATTTTGCCTTCCATGAGCCCCTTTTATTTCTCACCATTTGAAACAAAATATTTGGCTATACAGAGCAATAGTGCAACCCCATATATCCCACTTATTTTATTCAGTTCCCTTATGGTTTATTCAGGAGCTAGTTCTGCCTCCAGTGAAACATCATCAAAACTCAATTTGACTTCTGGGAAATGGGAATACATTTTTAAGTGGCTATTAATTCCAATGCTGCACATGCAGTATAATTTCCAGGACACCAGGAGTACCTTGTAACAACTACTTCCGCTTATTCGTAAAGTAAAAAAGAATAAGCAAATCCTTGTTCAGTAACATTGGTGTGATTATGAAACTGTTCCTGTGACAACAATGATACAAGAATGGGTTTTTCTTAGACATGGTGCCAAGCAAAGAGTACATGTTTCTTTATAAGTGGAGAGTACCAGAGGTTCCCCTTTTGACTTTTGCATGCAAAGAGGTGTTTTCCTTTCACCCACAGTAGTTTTATTTATCTACCTGATTTTGGATTGCTCTTTCTACTTTTTTTGCATCTTTTTTTTCTGTTAGTGATGGATAGAATTAGATAACTAGCATCCTGCAACTGAAACATCTTTAGATAAAATTCTCTAGAGAAAAATCAAAGGCACATGTGAAGAAATGTTACATTTGACTCTGCTCAGAGCTCTATGTAAAGACCTATGGCTGATCAATATTGCCCCCGTTAATTCTTATCCTGGATGGATGATCATTGCTTCTGTTCCTTCCCCAGAGCTGAATTACTTTGAAACAGCACAAAATACTACTCACAGGAGTTAGTCCAAAGACATAGGAAAATATTTTCTTCCACAATGTCAACTCCTAATTTCACAAACTAAATAGAATTTGGCTTTACCTTGAACTCCTCATTGGCTCCAAGTACCCTCAAAGCAGCTTGAAATTTTGAAATATCAGAAACAATGTTTGTGCAGTAAATGTGTAAGCCATAGCTCAGCAATGGCAACACAGAAAGCTCCATATTAGAACCTGTTTTGCTGGCTGATGGATAAGCTGGGCAACCCTCCTTGTGGGATTCTGCACTTCCCTTGCATTACTAACTAGGAATGGGCTGCAGGTGGTTCGTTTAAACATTTCATTGAATGGCACACCACATCCTTTACGCAGCAGTGCCCACATTAGGCATGAGTATGCATGCCAGTGAACATGATAAAGGAGCCATATTAAAGTAAATCTTTAGGTAAATATAAAGAACTTGAGCTTCAGCTGGTGAACATTGGCATTGCTTCACTGCACCCAACACAACACTGTTGATTTCCACCAGCTGAAGACCTGCCTGTAAATAGTTTGACACTGAGCCAGTCGTCTTTCACAATTGTGTTAAGTCATTAAGCTTTATACTTAAATGTACAGTCTTATCAATTGTATTTAAATAGCTAATTTATCCATTCTTTAGGAGTTCAGCTCTGTGAAGAAGCAAACATGCTTAGGTAGTTTTTTCCTCTTAGCTCAGCTCTCAAGCAGAGAAGAAAAGTAAGGAAGGGAAACTACATTCCATTACAATTTCTTTTTTACCTTTTTCTCTCTTTAATTGAGAAATAGAATTGTAGGGGCAGCACTGAACACACGTTCAGAAATAAAGCATAATATCAGATTCTAATGTCTACCTTACTATCATTTTTATTTTTCCTTCCTTATAAATATTCATCAGTGCTGTCAATGCACATTTGGAGGATTGCATACAACCACAGAATCCAATCATGCCTGTGAGTTATTATCATGGTATTGCAGTTAGTAGAATTAATGCTCCTCTGAAAAAAAAGAGAGGCACATCTCTGCCCTAAATACTTTGGTGATTTGGGTCTATATCTTTCTGTCAAAGTCTGACTTGCTCTTAAACAGTACTTTGTGGCCAGCCTGTCTCCCTTTTAAACACCTGCCAGTCTACAACAGCAAAGACAACTTTGTCCTAACAGCAAAGAGATTCCAAGTGATGTTCAGGAGACAATGCAGATATATTCACACATCTTTCTGAACTCCATTTTTCAAATAAAAATATTTCATTACTCTTCTGGGAAGAATACAGAAAGATACCACCTCTCCATGCACTAAGTTGGTCTTCAAAAGGATGAGGATGAAATAAGCTGAAAATGCTTGTGGGTTGAGATAGGAAGATCACTCTCCAACTGCCATCACAGGCAAAACAGAACAAATTTGGGAAAAAAACTCCACATATTCCCAGTTAAAAATCAAGCGAGGAGCAAAGACAAAACCTTAAAAAACTTACCCTCCTACTCCCTTTTTTCCAGTCTCAACCTCACTGCTTCATCCTCAACTGCTCTTATCCCTTTTCCTCAACCTAAGCAGTGCAGCAGGATGAGGAATGGAGGTTGTTCATGACACTTCACCTCTGTATCTTCTTCCTCCTCACACGCTTCCCCTGATCCCGGGTGGGGGCTCTCTGATGTACTACAGTCTTTCAAGAACTTCTCCAGCATGAGTCCTTCCCATAGAATGCAGCTTTTCAAGAACTGGTCCAGCATGAGTTCTCTCCATGGAGCATTGTCCACCAGGAACTGCTCCAGTATGGGTCCCTCATGGACTGCAGTTCTGCCAGAAACCCTGCTCCAGTCTGAGATTCTCTCCACAGGCTGCAGTTTCCTTTAGGGCATGTCTGTCTGCTCTGGCATGGGGTTCTCCATAGGCTACAGTGTGGATGTCTGCTCCCCCGTGATCCTCCATGGGCTGCATTGGGACAACCTGATCCACCATGATTGCAGACGAATCTCTGCTCTGATGCCCGGAGCACCTCCTCCTCCTTCTTTCACCTTCATGTTTGCAGGGCTGCTTCTCACATGTTTTTCCTCACTCCTCACACTGCTGTGCTGCATTTTGCTTTTTCTTAAATACATTTGCTCTGAGGTGCCTCCTTCTTGGCTGAGCAGACCAACTGTGCCCCACAGTGTGTTTATTTGATCAGTCTGAAACTAGTAGTATCTGATATGGGCAGGTCTTCACCTCTCTTCACAGAAGGTAACCCTGCCACCCCTACACCTGCAGTACGAAAATCAGGTCACGTAAACCTAATACAGAGAGAAAGCTTACATTTCAGAAACTAATACATTAATCTTAATAAGGAAAGGAGTAACAGCTGTCCTCTCTTGTGTAAGACAAAATTTATGAAGAAACTTGTATCCACTTGATAAAGAAAATCTGTTCAATTCTTTGTCCAATTTCTCTGCCTGCTTGAATTATTCAGGAAAATACTTTCCATACTGGTGTCAATATTAGTTCAAAAAGTGATTGAAAGTGATTGAAATTGCCTCATCAAACTTCAGACACCTGCAAAACAGTCACCTACACCTGAGCTGATCACTCCAGACACATTTTACAATTCAAGGAGGGAGAGAGTGGTTCTTTTAGGTTAACATTCTGACCAAATACAGATGGTAAGCTAAAGGTAGGAATCTTCCACTAGAAGAGTTTATTTCTCTCTGACAATAAAATGGGCTTAGCTGCCTATGTTTGGTCACATAAATTTCACATCAAGTGTATTATGATCAGATTTCTAGATATTGGGATGCTTAATGAAGACCATAAGCTTGATGTGCTAAGACATGCTGAGCAAGCGGAACTGCCTCTTCAGTATGAAATGCAGAATTTAGTCATAGGCTGGTGGTAATTAGGAAGCTAGAGTGAGAGAGAATGAAATTCCAAGCCATGTTCCATAAATATTGCAAAAATATTACATAAGCACAACGTTTTTTAAACAGACGAACATAGGAATCCCTGCTTTGAATACCAAACAGCCTATTGGTTACTGATGGCTCTGGTGATATAGGTTCAACTCCCTGCAGCAGTGTGAAAACTCAGACAAGGTCTTCCAGGGGCATAGGTGCACGCTCTAAACAGTAAAAACCTATGTAAAAACTGGAGAGGACAGAAGGGACTACAATATCTACCACCAGTAAATTCTAGGATGTTCAACCCAACAGGCATGACCTGAGAAGTCAGATGACTCAGCCTCCAATGGGCAATATCTTATTTTTACATACTGACTGAGCTGAGATATAAACCAGAGCCTTATCTGTTCAATGCTCCCTAGATCTAGGCAGTTTTGAGCAGACATTTAAGGTTGCTTAATGACTTTAAAATGTAAATGTAGGGACTTCCAGTGTTAGGCAGCAGGTTTTGAATGTGTAGGCTGCAGTTCTTCAACTGGCATTTAATTTTTTTTAGCATATATCTTCTCATTTTTGATATGAAGATGTGTTAGAGCTTTTCTGCATATATATAATTTTCCTGGTTCCATCCAGGGCAGGATTAACTTTTGCAGCAGCCAGGAAGGGCACACTAGGACTCTGGGGTCATTCTATATCACATCACATCATATGGAGGGGATGGAGGGGACTGAGGGTACTCTTTGTTCCAGCACTGGTTTGAACGGGCACAATGTGTGCAGATGGGCAGTGCCAAGTTCCATGTGGTGAGCGATCACCCATCTTGTACACTCTGTTATTAATACAGTTGTTACTGTTAATTTTCTTACTTTGTTGCTGTTTCTTAGAAAATTGTTCTTATCTTATCCCATGATCTTTACCTTTTGTGCCTCAAATTCCCTCCATCCCACCACAGAGGGAGGAGGTGAGTGAGTCAGTGAGTGGCGCATGGTCTGAGGCATTTCACTGGAAACACTAAATCAGGGAATATAACTGCTAAACCACAACAGCTTTATTTGATGCCCAACTTGGGTGCAAAGGGTTAAGACAACAACAGATTTGACCAGTGTGGGTTAGAAACGAATTTGTTATAAGCAGTTGTTGTATTGGGTCCAGAGCCACTGGTCACAATGCTGTTTTGTCTGTTCACATGGTTGTGGTACTTCATCCTGTGTGTATTCTTATATTTGAACTATGTGCTCCTTGTGATGTTTTATTTCAGTGCAGGGACCCGGATCAGGATTGTTTTGTTGCTGTACTGTGTGATATCAGCATTTGACATGATGGCATCAAGCACAATGAGTGTCATTTTGTCGATTCATTCAGTGTTGCCCTCCTGCTCTTACCTCAGGCACTGCCCCTGGGAATTCATTGATAATCATACCCAGACCATGGGAAGAGAAGATGAGGATGATTTCTCCAGATTTTCACCGCCTTTCACTCCTTCAGGCTTGTTACAACAGCTCTTGAGAATTCTGAACTTTCTTTGGATGCTAAGGAAAGTGTGATCATGATCCTATGTCTGCTAGGCCTCCTCAGTATAGTCCAAACCATGTCTAGGGTTATGGAAAACATTTTTAGGAGGGTCATTCAGAGATCTACTATGAGGGTGAATAGTCATGAGTGGCAGGGAAGCTGGGAGGATATGGGCCAGTATTCGGGGTACTACTCTCCTCCAGTGGTTTGGGAGTTTTCCCCTGAGAAAAATGGTACAGTATTTGAAAGGAAAAGGCACAAAGTAATGCAACATGCTGCACCTTGGCTACTATTTATCAGAAACTGCTTGTTATTATACAGCACCTTCAGGAGAAAGTGTAGGAAGGCAGAATAACAGGCACCTGGGTGCACTTGGTGAGTAATGTAGAAGGATGCGGAAGAACAGTGTGTACCTCAAGGGGATTTGATTTTTGAGTGAGAACAGCCAGTAGTGTTAAATTGTATTATATTAGTTGCTGAGTGATACTGTCACTGTATGCTATAGCTCCCACGGACTGGTCTGAATACACCTGTTGTGAGTTCCCGATGCAGCTTGTGATAACCCGACAGCATGCCAGCCCTCCTGCCCTGA
>NW_008656380.1:5402-27683 GCF_000695815.1 Acanthisitta chloris | reverse complement strand
AGCCCTACAGCCACACAAACCAAACACACATACAAACCACACAGCCCTACAGCCACACAGACCCAACACACCACACAAACCAAACACACAGCCCTGCAGCCATACAGACCAAACACACACCATACAAACCCAACACACAGCCCTACAGCCACACAAACCAAACACACAGCCCTACCACCAACCCTGCCCAGCCTTGCTGATCTCTCCTTTCAGCTATCACTAGGCAAAAGTGTTCAAGGCCAGGCTGGATGGAGCTCTGAGCAATGTGGTCTGACAGAAGGTGTCCCTGCCCATGGAAGGATGGTTGGAACTGGATGATCTTTAAGGTCCCTTCCAACCCAAAATGATTTCATTTAACTGCTTTCAATTCAGCTTAAATGAACAATGCTTGCCACAGGTAACAGCTTTAACCAGGGTAAATCTTTCCGGAAGCTGAAAACACTTCCCAGCACAATAATGGAAATAGAGGCAGTTAGGAATCAGATTAGATTCTCCCAAATGCTCCTAAGGATTCAAATGAACTTCTCATCTCCAAATTGCATGTGTTTTCTTGCGACTTAGAGTCTTAAGATGAATTCTTACTCCAGCATTAAACTCACGGAGATGAGTCCTGTATCACTAAGGCTCATATGCCTTGAGTCCCAGAAGGGAACTCTGTAGTGGATGGAGCTCGCTGTGCTCAGCTAGAGATAGTGGCAGGAGAGAGAGGGAAACAACCAAATAATGGCCAGCATTAAATTTTCATTTCCTCTCTGTGAGGACACTCTTCATGGGCTGAGCCTTCTAGGGTCTGGACTCCAGTTTTTTGAACAAGGAATCCAGTTATGGAAAATGTTTATGTTTAGGAAAGGCTGAAGAGTCCAAGGCTGGTAATAGCAGCCAAAGGTTGTAATATGGGAATTGGAAGAAGGCTGAGAAAAGCAGCCAGTTTCTCCAAGAGGAAGCTTTCCCTAATGAACCACTGTTTTTCTGGACAGAGTGTTTGAAAAACAGGAATCTTTTGGTGAAGTTAAATAATTATATATTAACCAGTACAGATTGGAATTAAAACTATGCATGGTTTACTTATTCAAAATGAGAATCCTGTTAAATTACTTGGGAGCTGTACAATAATCAGCTACATAGGAGTGCACGAGTGAGTGTGCTAAAACAGACACAGGGCCTTGGTAACACCAGATGTGCCACCAGCTTGCCTTTGGCAATGCTTGCTAGCTGCTTTGGTATTTGTTGCCAAGTATGTGTCTACTCCTATGAAGTGCTGAAGCCTTCCTAAAAACGTTTGAGGGTGAAGACTGAACCTTTCAGAGCCTGTGTGTTGTTACAGAGCATTGATCACTTAAAACTCAGATACTGGATAAAGGAAATCTCTGTCAGACTTCCTGGCTTTAAGTGACCTCTCTTAGCTCTCACTGAAGGGTGATTACGTGGCCTTTTGAAAGATGAA
Organism: Acanthisitta chloris; assembly: GCF_000695815.1. Taxonomy (NCBI): domain Eukaryota; kingdom Metazoa; phylum Chordata; class Aves; order Passeriformes; family Acanthisittidae; genus Acanthisitta; species Acanthisitta chloris. Next base: position 26,239 of record NW_008656380.1, on the reverse strand, counting down.
GCATGTCTGAGCATTTGGGTGGGATGCTGTTTGTGCTTTTGCTGTAAACAGCAGCATTTGTGGCCACAGCTTACCTGGAATATAATGGGGGAAAACTGAATTAGTTTTGAAAAATTATGAAAAATGTTGTCCTTCAATGAGGTCATGTAGAGCTTGGCTGAACTGTAAGTGAAGAGAAGAACTGCTCCCCAACCTTCCACAAATTTTTGCAGACTCTGTTTAGGATCTGGAAATCAAGTTAGATTGTAATGGGCTGCCAGGACTAGTACTAGCTTTGGCAAACACATCCTGTCACACCTATATATCAAAATAGTTGGTAAGTGGCCAGCACAGTTCTCTTCTGCTTGTTAACAATTGCACTTGCACACAGCCACATTTTCTTTTAATTTAAATCCGTGAACCAAAAATCCTGTGATTAAGTGCTTTTATCCCGTTGAGATTGTCATGGAAAAGACAATTTATAACACTACATCTATCAAAGCAGGCACATCATTGACTCTTATGTTGGTTATTTGCAATTCATCAGCATGGTCATATCTGTGACCACACATCTAAAACACATCCTTTGATTCCCCCAGTTTGTAAGGAAAGCAATTATCCAAGGCTGTTGTTCATCACTTGCAGTATGTGTAAAATGTACCATAAATTAATTTTGAAATAAAAGAGTGGCTTGAATCATAAGCTTTATTTTTATTAAGCTATACTTCTTTCAAACCTAAGCATGAAATATTGCATTTCCTTACAGTATAAAAACCACCATCTCCTGCATCCTCAATTGTATGTGCTGCATCATGCTTCAAATTGCCAGATATACTTACAAAGAATCATGTGCATTTGTTAATTTCAGCTTGAAGACATGTATGCTGATTTATTACTCTGCAAAGAATTAGCTGGCTTGCTGTTGCTTATGTCTCTTACACATTATGCAGAGCTGATGGATGTCAGCAGGTAGGTGTAGGTATTAGTGTGAATGACCATCTCAGCCAGAAAATTGTGTAAAGGAAGTCAAGTTTGCACAAATACTCAAAATTGCCCATTGGAAAAGTAAAGTAGCAGCCTCAACATTTGTTATTCTCTAGTATATTTGCTGTCATTTCATAGTCTCAGTAGCTTGTTTGGAATAAAGCATTGTTTTCATCAAGCATGCAGGTAAGAGAAGCACACCTCAGTTCAATTGATGCAATCATCCATTCAGAATTTATTTAAATGTGACCAAGTTTATTTTCCCCACTGTTCATCCAATATTCCTTTGTATTTACCCCGCAATTATCATCTCCCCAGTGTCAATCACACCTAACCAATACCCTGCTGTCACAAAAAATCTTAAGCTGTAGCAGTGTCTTGGACTTGCTCCCTGTGACGTGCAGTTTGGGATTTGCCTAATGGCAGCATGTCTCCAACAGCTCACTTCTACATAGCCTGCAGTGGCTGTTTCACCCTGATGTGCAACATCTGTGTGCTGCAGAGCCAGATGATAGCCTGCATTCTGCAACGAATAGAGTGCATGGGTATGAACACCAGTACATAGGGGAAGGCGTGTCTCACTGGGTTTATATCCAGCATTGTGGGCAAATACTCCTCTTGCACCTTCTAGATGGGATTGCTCCCACTATTGGGATGCTGTAGCAGGAACTCATGAGCAGCAAGTTTTGGATAACTAGCATCATTTGTCACACTTTCAGCTAATCACTGCAGATTGTTGAACCTCATGCTGGAAATAAGAAGAAACGCTATGGCAGCCTTGTGCATTCCTTCAGTATTCAGTGATACACAGTGTTTTACCTTTGATGCAGAATGTTTAAGTTGTAAGGTACAAACTAAGCTTGTTCTCACATACCATGCCCCTCCTTCCCCTCCCAAAGTAAAATAAACACTACACTAAGCCAAGTCTATAAAATCCAACTCTGCTGAACAGTTTTTGTTGTTTGCATGCACATGGCAACATTCCTTCACAACTGGGCTTTCTGGACTATTTCTGTGCTCTGTAGCATTTGTATAGCATTTTCTATCCATTTTTTAAATAATTCCATATAGAATGGCAGGTAAATTATTTGAGACATGGATACCAACATTTATGTAACCCGCTCGGTCCACTTTGATTAATTTTGCACAGAGTAGTTTACCCTTCTGATTCTCTCCCCCATGCTGCTGGTTGGGAGAGCGAGTGAGTGGCTGCATGGGGCTTGGCTGCTGTCTGGGGTTAAACCACAAAAGTCACAGGAATCAGGGGAGACTGTAATCCAGAAGCTGCTGTTTTCAGTTATATGGAAAGGAGTTGAGGTAAACTGCTGCTCTCAGTGATGTGCTGAAGCACCATGAAGCATAGGAAAGTTAAAACCTCTGTGCCAAAGAAGGTGAAAGGGGCATGTTTATTATAATCCATTTTCTCTATAAGTTCTACTCTAGGGCTTAAAAGCCTCTACAAGTATTCAGTGAAGGAAAGTGATCTCTGCTCTTGCCTTCTAATCTTTGGGAATGTCTCTTCCCACCTCGGCTTCTTGGCCTTCTTCTTCAGAGACTTCTCTGAGGTCACCATATGGTTTCTTTGTTCTTCACTCTTACTCTTTTGAGACTCAAAGCAATTAATAATGGCATTATCTTCAAGGTTCTGGATATCTCAGAGGTGAATCCACTGAGACAGGAACCATGCCAAGCTGTTTTAGCTCACTGATCAGTTGCTGTGCTAATGAAGATTTTTGTTTGTGCTGTTTGATTTACTCAGCATTATGGCAGAACACCCTCATGTGCAGTCTTTGGAAGCTCTAGAGATACTGAATTTTATGTGCTGTCTTCTTTTCATGGGTTTTGAGTACTGAGAACCACAGTACTGCATGGAGTGTGTAGTAGTGGACAGATGTTATGTCAGACAGCTGTGCAGCTGTTTACACTAGGAGGCAGAGGTAAAACTATGGATTCACAGCATGTTACAGACATCATGTAAGGGAACAAGGAGCAGGCAGACAGAAGATCTGCTGAGACCAAGTTGGTGCCTGTTCACATTTCTGCAGTCCATTCTGAAACTGGTGGGTGCCCAGGCATCTTTGAGTATCCAGCAAATTAAGCTTTGCTGCTGTTTCTGTTAGTTTCTCCCTAGGGTGTCTGCAGCTAAAGCAGCATAGACGTGTGTTCAGAAATGGGAGAAAAAAAGACAGTGGCACTGCTCTGTCAAGTCAGCACTATACTTGAACATACTCTGTAATTAGCAGTCTGTCTTATACTCCCCGTGGGCCAGTTCAATGCTGTTAATGTCATTTTGCAATACGTTTCAGAGTATGATTTTATGAACAGTTTAAGGCAGTCTAAGACCAAATAATGTTAAAAGGAGTGGACCTGGTCTCCCCTCTTGCTAGCCGTGCTTCTGCCCCTGCTCTGCCCAGTGCTGACAGTCACAAGGTCACTGAGGAGCTGAATTAGGTCCCCAGCCTAGTTGATTTATTTTTTTTTTAGCAGAGTTGTTTTTCAGCCAACTGTTTCAGAAGATCAAGCTGAGCATACCCATTACATCTTCCTGGTCTTAAACCTGGCACCAAGGGGAGCACATGGCCATGGACAAGAGCAGGGACAGCTCCATCCAAATTCTGGTTTCAGATTAGTTTGAAGCAATTGTGAGACTGTGCCACAGGCCATGTAAGTCAGTGTTAGCACTCTACTGCTACTCTACTCACTGCCGTGTCTAGAGTGTTCAGTTCCCTGAACAGCCAGCTGGTAGTGTTGTCTCTCTGCCACTTGTCTGTCTTCTGCAGATGAAAACCTGAAAAAGAAGGTAAAAACTTCGTCCACATGCCTTCATTTGCTGACATGGGAGGAAAGCTTTAAAATTTCTACTTAGTTCCTCGTATAAGCAGGATGTATAATAAGGACTTCAGTGGGAGACAACTTAGCTAAATTTGAGTACAGGAACTCCCAGTGTTGTGGGACACTATTGAGGCCTTATTTGACACATATTTAAAATATTTTTCAAAGAGTTTTCTTAAAGGAAAAGGGTTTTAACAGAATTGCTGCTTTGCTGAGAGGCAGCACAACTGGATCAAATTAAATAAAACCTGAATTTTAAAAGCATCTTGTGAATTGAGATACTGCAGAGAGCCTCTTTAAAAGGTACCTGAGACTAAGCATCCATCAGCTGAGGAAATCCCTAACACTAGGGGCTTTAGAAAAATCTAAGCTTTTGTATTTGATCTATTTCTTCATACAGCTGGAAATCTAATGTAAACAGGGCCTAAGCAACTTGGCCAAAGTAACTTAGGGAATCAGAACTGCTGACTGCTAATACTAGCTCAGGTTTCTAGCCACATGCCCAGAATGCTAACGTTTGGCTTTATTGTTTTGTGGTTTTTTCCTTTATTCTCTGCTGTGAAGTGCATTGGGAGAACAGTAGAGCAGCGATGACTGTTAACATAACACCTCTGCCCTCTTTCTTGAGAAGGACCTGTTTTTTTGCTGAAGCTCAGGGAGACAAGTACAGATTACATGATAACATGTTGCTGTGTGAGAAGTCATTTTTGGCTCTCTCTTTAAAAACCATTGCACATGGGAGGTTAAGGAGGGCATGAATAACCTCCTTTCCTTTTTGGAGGAGTGATGCAGATGCAGCACACTGGATGTCAGAGTGACTTTGTTACTAGTTATGTGTTACTGTTACATCTGCATACCACAGTCCCAGGTCAGCACCTCATTCTGTCAGCACTGTGCAGACACCATAGGAAGATGACAGTTATTGACCTGAAGATCTGTCATTCTCTTGGATTCTGAGAATAAGAGAGTTGGATGCAGGAAGACAGGACTGTGCAAGGAGGCAATTATTGGTGAGCAAAATAAGTGGTTCTCATGGTTGCAACATGCATGGCAGTAAAAAAAATTATAGAAAGAGAATTTAAATTTGAATTTGAAAGAGACACAAAGTGAGTGCTTATTGGAGAGCTGTGCCCAGGTGAAACAAGAAAGTAGAAAAAAATAGTTGACTTTTTAGGTAAGGCTTCTTTTTTTTTTTTTTTTTTTTAATTTGGTTACATCCCAAAAGAGTTGCTTCAGAACCTAGATTGTAAGTCTTCTGGGGCTAATATCAACATTTTAGTTTGGACCAGGACTGAACTTTAGAAGCAAATCTTCTGATTGCCCCCACTTAGTGCACATTGGTTTACACTGCAGACTAGTCACAGAGCACATGAACTGGATCCTTTTTAAGTGAAACTAAAGAGGCTCAGGTGCACAGAACCAGATAAAAGGTAATCTAAAATCATTAATACCTCCCCTGAAATATGTTTAGCATGGAGTCAAGGTCCTCAAGCCCAGTTGTTTACTCTATAGATCCACTCTTATTGCAGTGTACTACTTGCTGGTGTTAGACATAAATTACCTTTTTCTTTGATATTTTTTGTTGAAAGGAATACAGCTTTTTGATAGACTTTCAAGAGCTCTTTGCTTATATTTCTTACCCATGTTGATATCCTATCATCTGAAATGCCTCAGTGGCATTTGCTCAGGTAGCATTATATGCTTTGCTTGGTATTTGCAGTGAAATTGCACCTATTTCAGAACAAAGTTTCTGGATTCACAGTAAGCATCTTGTAAGCTAAAATGATATACTGAAGATAAATCTCAAATGCCTACTCAGCCTTTTGGCAGTGGTACATATGGAAACACACAGTTAAGTTCTGACCTTCACAGATAGTGAAGGTCAGAAATTCTATCTCAGGGGATTTTGACTTGAAATGTGAGAGTTTTAAAAAATATGTTGCAGGTTTTAACAGAACATTTGGAAACACTTTTCCCTTTTTCCCATGTGTGGCCATGGAGTCATTCATCAGTCTCTCCTCCCCATTTGCTTGGCTCTGCAATGGAAATATCTAGGGGCACTATACTGTTGATCTTGTGTGTGTTTTATTAAGGCCTAGCACGTTTTCAGATCCCACAGAAGAGTTCAGAAGGGAAATATTCTGGTAACATGTGGAACACAAAGAGTTGAGGTGGTGGGCTGAAATGTGGAAACATCCCCCTGTCTCCATACACTCAGGGAAAGGAAGAATTTACCACAAGTTGTTAAGGAGGAATGTAGCACACACTCACAATCAACCACAGGGAAAAGGAGGGCTCCAGAGAGGGAAACCTGGTTCTTCCCTCAGACTTTTCCTTGGACTGGTGCAGCGATTCACAGCCTCTCCTGTAGTGCTGTGTCTTATGGCTTATACATGTAGGAGACGCTGGTCACAAAAGAATCCCAGTTTCATTGGGACTGAACTTCTACAAGAATTAAGGGCAATAAATTTGATCACATTTCACCACAGATCTCAGGAACATTTATTCAAAAAAGCTATTGTAATACTATATAAATAAGTAGCAACATAGGCATTTAATAGCAAGAAAAATAAAAGAAATGCCAAAATTAAAAGTACAGAACCTTCGTCTTAACAAGGGATAAAAGAATACAAAGAGTTCCAAGAGTCAGGCCACACTTGTAATTCATTCTTAGAAAGACTTTAAAATATGCTATGAAGACAATAAAGCTATTTGAATAGAATAGAATACTCAAAATACATTAAGCAGTATTTTTCTAAGGAACTGATAATGGCATTAAGTGTGTTGTTCACATAACAATACAAAATTAAGGCTGTGTAAAGACCTGTTCTGAGTGGGGTAGGACAGCACATAACAATATGCCATGATGACTTTTTTTTCAGACATCAGCTTGCCCCTTTTTTTCTGAGATAACAGCAGCTTGCAGGAAGCCTGAAGATATAGCTACTGTCTCAGAGAAAAATGAGCAATCAGCTGCTGCCACGGAAATCTTGCAAGTGCTGGGCAGTAAACTGGTTTGAGAGTTGGTGCTGTATAGGAAGGTGCAATACTCTTCAGGATTCTCATTTTTTTGTTTAGAATGCAGCAGGACCCTGATAATGCCTACTAGGTGATTTTTCTGCATAAGACACAGACTTCCAATGGGTCATTGACCAGTGTCCTGCTAGCAAGGTCATGTTTGATCTCTTCAGAAATTATTGCTAGCAGAGAGAATTTGTGTTAAAAGAGAAAAAACCCAAATCTTTTTTTGGCACAGGTGTTACTGCTGAGCTGAGGGAAAAGAAAAAGAAGAGACTCCTACAAATGTTAGTGAATATACTGCTTAGCAACTAATGTTTGGTTTATTGCAGAGAGTAATGCTGAAATATGCATAGGGGTTACAGCATTCCACAAACTGATTTTCTCATGGGAAAGTGAAGGCTAGAAACAGAGTTTATCTGTGCTGGCAGCTGGGTGAAGCTGTATTAACTAACCTTTACACCAGCAAATGCTGTGGAGTTCTGTGGAAGTGGGCAATTGACTATATTTCTAGACTTTGTTTTAAAGATAGGAACTAATGCTGAAATATGCATAGGGGTTACAGCATTCCACAAACTGATTTTCTCATGGGAAAGTGAAGGCTAGAAACAGAGTTTATCTGTGCTGGCAGCTGGGTGAAGCTGTATTAACTAACCTTTACACCAGCAAATGCTGTGGAGTTCTGTGGAAGTGGGCAATTGACTATATTTCTAGACTTTGTTTTAAAGATAGGAACTATCTGGGTTTGTGTGTGTGTGTGTGTGTGTGTGTACATTGCTTTCCACTTATCCTTCATGTGTGTGTGTGTGTGTGTGTGTACATTGCTTTCCACCAAAATTATCCTTCATTCCCTGAGAAGAAACATACATGGAAAGAAGAAGGAAAGGACTGTGGAAAAAACACATCTCCCATAGCTAAAAGATGCTGTTCCTTGTGATGCCCTGAGATACAGTTTGTTTGCTGAAGGGTGAAATGTGAGATAATTTCTGTGCCATTTTGCTCAAGAAAAAGACAAACCCATTAAAAAAGTCCATAACATGATATTACAATTACACTATTACAAGATAGCAAAGCTTCTTACCAGCATTTAGATTAGCAAGCAGAGGAGGGAAAGCAGTGTAGCAGAAAGGTGAGGCAAGACGTTGATGCAATCACTGTGGTTTTCCCAGGCATCTTACTTGGTAGCAAAGGTTATCTCCTCTTTATGACCAATCCTGCAACAGGGACTAACAGCACTGGAAGTCTGATGTTAAAGCAAATGATATCCACTGCAGATGCTGTCAGGTTGTCAGCAACTGATACAGTTAGTTCATCTTCTCTTGATCTTCTGCTGTTTTTCTTCTCTGCATCTCTTTCAATAATGATTCTTCCCCCTGGTTCTGGCAGGGGTGTTAAGGTATATTCAGGGTCTCTGTCCTTCCTTTAATTAGACATTAAGGGGTCCCTTTTACTTAGGGACATGCAGATGAAGTAACTCCTTTTTTTTAAAACAAGACAAAGACAAATTTAATTAAGAAATAGCTTAAAAATGTGAAATTTATACTTCCCGTGAGCTAAATCAGGTACAATCTTTTTATCTTATATATAGACTACGATGGCTTTCATCAGTAACAGCATCACCAGAATCAGTACTGTGACACTTTCATCTCTGTCCATTCTGGACCACTGAGGGACACAAAGTGGATGTACTCAATCTATCCAAACTCTCCTGTGCATTAATTTACTGAATATTGCCTTTGAGTTTCTGTTCACACAAGAATGAATACCTCTAGTTGTACAGAAACTTAGAACTCAGGTGGTATGACCCAGCAGAATTCATAGCATAAATCTCACAGAAATCCATGTCCTCAGCTATTTGTGTAGCCATTTGCCATACACAGCTGTATGATGACACCATCTGAATGAATATGGCCACACTAATTCAGGATATTGATTTGCAAGGGATCAACAGAGTTACCAGAGACACCTACTCTGCATAAGCAATACATTTCTGCCCAAACTTATCACATTTAACTTTCAAAACCATTAACTAAGTTCAACTTGCTAGTTATATTAGAAAACCTTCATTTTTGCACAATTACCCAAATTTGAAATTGCTGAATGAAGTCTTGTGAGAATAGAATCAGAATTTCTGAACCATTCAACCCAAGACAACAGCAAACCTGTTAAGTCCATAGCAAAGTATTACACAACAGGAGACAGACAGTACTTGTAGGTTGTTGTGTGCAACAAAAGACAATAGAAGACCTTGGACAGGCAGAACATGATTTTAATTTATGATTCCCTGAGTAAGTTGATTCTACACCCTGTCATGCCCACATACTTGTAAGCACTAAAATGTGCACACCTGACCAATTTTGCCAGGATCACCATATATGGATGGCAACAGCAAATAGCTTTCAGGTGCTCACTACATCTCTTGGGTTCTTCTTCATTACTGATGGTAAATTGAGTTTGGACAGGTTTTTATACTCTCCAGGTGTCAACAGTTATTATGGAACAATATTTTTGCCTGACAACCTTGTTTACTTTATCCTCCATAAATCTTCAACAAGATTTCTGCCTGTTCTGTTGACCTGGGGCTGCTACTCCTGCTTTCTAACCAGTGTTTCTCCCAGTATCCCAAAGAGGAAGGTGGGGGAATGCCTCACAGCTTGTGTGAAGACATAAAGCTTATATGAAGAAGTAATATTTTTTACCAGTAAGACTGAAAAAAATCCAACCCCCAAAAGCCCAAGAATTCAAACTCAGAGTTCTTTCAGTAGGTCACTGAGGGTACAAAAACACTTTAATGATGACTAGTGTAAGTCTTGCAAATACATATTCCAAGGTGTTTCTTCTTGCTACATATAATCTGGGATGAAGATGTGCCATGTCAGGTCAGCTGCAGAATAAAATGAAACCTTTCATACCTTTTCCCAAGTTGTCCATTTTTAGTGTGCATGAGGAAATCTTGATAATGACATTTTGAAAATCTATATTTCATTATTTTCTCCTATCATTAAGCACATGAGGTTGTGACACTTGTTCAGTTATTACAGGTTATTGGCCATCTCAAACTGACACTCATTATCTTGGAAAATAAAGAGTATTCAGTTCAAATTCCAACAGATTTTGGTCACAAGTCAGGAACTGCCAATATGAGAGCTATCTACCTCTGAAAGATAGCGTGATGGAAAATGTTTTGTCATCTGGAATATGGAACTTGTTATCCTGGCTTGAATCAGCCTAGTGGAGCTCTGTCTTCAGCAAATGCATCTAGCCAAGTAATGAAAGACTGTGCAGCCAAAGGGAGTAGTTTTTCTTTTATGACTCTTACAAAGGTTTGGTTTGTTTGATTAGGTTTATTAAAGTGGCCTGCAATCAGTTAGCAGTCACTAAAATTACATAGCACTTAAAAACACCTTTGTGCTACAGCTAAATTGGTGATCAGCTGCAGAGTTTAACTCTGCATTTACTCCCTTTGGCTTTGCGAGATTGTAGTTTAGGTCTTAGATACACATTCAGTAAAGAAATAGCTGCAACAATATAAATTGTTATTGACCAACTTTTTGTTGTTGTTGTCCTTCTGCCAGAGGTGAACACAACCACATTTTCCACATCCTCCCCTGTGGAATCAGTAAAGTAAAATGGTGCTTCAGCCAGTTTGTTGTGAAATCTAGTAGTTTAGTAACAGAACCCAAATTACTGTGAGAAGCAGTTGATCCTGGGCTTCTAGATTTCATATGATATTGACTTAGCATCACATAAACATCACTTGTAAGAGGTTTGGAAAACATAACTGGGTCTGAGCAGTGAGGGAAGTAAGGATTGGCAGCGTCTTAATTCACTGCAACTATTTCTGAAATGAAAAAGCACACAAGCCTTGGAATTCTAATCTGCCATCATAGTAATTACTGTACCACAGCTTTTTGTCATGCTTTACAAACCCCTTGGAAGTGCTGATAAGAGTGCTCAGAGTAGATATGCTGCTCACTCACATCCGTTCCAGAAGCATGGCCATTAGTCACTCAGGAGATAGTTCAGGGAAAAGTTTGGCTTTTCCACCATATCGAAAAGGAGATCACACTATCTGAATTTTGCCTTGAAATGCAGCTTTAAAAATGCTGAGTTAGAAAGTCTGCACAAAGAGTGTAAGGCTAGAAGTTCACTGATTCCAAAATTTAACAGGTGCTATTTTTTTGTGTCCCATAAACCATCAGTTGTTCTCAATGAGTGGTAAAAGAATGTGTAAAGTCCTCTCTGGGATTTAATAAATTGTAATTGATAACATGCTAGGCCCATGAAACACCTTCACAAAAATTTGGCTAGGAGCAAAAACATTCACCAACAAAAAGGCACCAGAGTTTTAAGGCTGAGTGAAAAAATGAGGTGCTTTTTTTCCCATTCAGCATTCAATATGCACAGCATAAAAGCCACAGAAATCTGAGGAGAAAAACTCTGAAAAGACTAACAGTTACCTTCCACTGTATTTTTAGCATGGGAACATAGCCAGACAGCATCACTCAGCAGCCTCCCATAGTGTTCTTTGCTTCAGCCAATCTGAAAACCCAAGGAATGACTTTGCACTCATGCTTGTACCAAGCAAGCTGCAGGAGGTTTGCCATCCTTGCTTAGCACAGTCAGTGGTACTAAGAGCTGTATTTGTCAACAGCTTTGTATTGCTCTCAGTATCACACCAGTTATCCTTGCTCCTGAGGTTTCTGCTGGCAGCACTGTCCGTGCTGAAGTTGCTAACAATGCTGCAGCTGAATCACTGTGAGCAAAATTCTTTGCAGTGCACCAAACTCAGGCTGACTCAAAATAGCAGTGATGCAATGCCATCAAAAAGTGTCTGCAAGTAGAAGAGCTATCATTAAAACCGGCCAAAATCTGCCCAGTGTGAACAGCTCTGCTTCTTGAATCTAGCTGGGGAAGATAGTAGATTTCTCTTTTTAGTACAGTGCCTTTGTCTGGAAGGCTGCAGCTTTTTGTAATATTCACAAGTACACACCATTGAGGGTGGAAATTTTAAAAAATACTTAGTGGAAGATTTTTAGTGGTGCTACAGACACAGTATTCACCTTTCCTTCACCAGCTGTGGGAGCATGTTCAGGTCACAAAGATCATGGGATCTCCACCCCGAAGGCAAAGATGTAAGTAAACTTAAGTACATTGAAGCTAGCTTGAGGCTGGCCAGAGAGACTATAGGAGGTGATACACATAGGTCACTAGAGGCTGCAAAGCCCATTTAAGAATCCAGGTAAATATTTGCGCCTGGCCACACTGAGATGCTGCAACATCTTTCTCCAAATCACCTGCCCAGAAATTCACTCCAGACTGTCCCTGCAAGCTGCAGTCACATCCTGATTGCACTATGGACACGTACTCTATTTTACTCTACTTTTAGTGGTCAAGTTCTCTGTGTATTCACCAGGACTGACTGACAACCAGAAACTATTAGTTAAGGTAGATTTTAGATCCTCTCCTCAGGGGCCTCTACTGACACAGGATTATTCTCAAACCACGTGTGGAATAAGTCTGCCTTTTATTGCATTAGAATATTTAACTTTGCTGGTGAGTAATACCACATTAACAAGGCATTCCTAATTCTGTAGCAGTAATTGTGCACACATGGAGTTTCTCTGATGAACTAGCCTGCAGATTTTCATCCTGTTTTATCCCAGACTAGTTTGAAGGTTCCCTAGTTGAAAGGAGGTTGTTCCATGTTATTTCTCAAACAGCTTCCCAAAACTTTTCCATTTCTTTTTCAATACCTTGATATGGCTTCTTCCACATACCTCCCTCCTGGCAGACCCGGACTGAAGGTCTGTGCCTCACCTGCTGGTAATTCAGGACCTTCTTTGCTGTAAGCCCTGTCCCAGCTTTTCTGTCTGCAATTTATTAAATACAACATTTACTGCCCAATTAAGACATTTGCCAGCAGTAACATTTACGTGCTATGCAAGCTTTAGGGGCTTGCTTGAGAACTGAGACATGTTAGTGGGTCTGAGCAGGCAGGGATTTTGGAGGAGAGCTGCAGGATCTTACTTCACCTCAGATCCCTGCAGCCTCCTCTACCTCCAGGGAAAGACTCTGCACTTCCACCCTTGTCCTGTGCTAGCCAGAGCCAAATTGGCACTCCTGGTCTGCAGCAATTCACCGAAGTGGCATCTCTCATGATGCTGCCAGTGAGACAGCAACAAGGATGTTAAGTGCCTGCAATTTATGCTCTGCCTCGTGTGTGTGTGTAGGAAGAATACCAAGGATTTGACTGGATCCTTGCTCCAGCAGGTACTGGCAACCCACTGATAAGGAAGGAGACAATCCATTCCAGGGCACCAACCCTGCTGAAACAGCTCTGAGGGAACCCCAGGCACCCCTCAGGACACTCAGGAGGACATCCAGCACCACCTCATATTAAAAATGGCTAAAACACTTTGTACGTTGCAGTATGTGATTTTAGCCCTACATGTAAAGATGCATAACCTGTTCAAGCATTTGTAATTTACAATCCCTGTTGAATTTTATTTCCTTTGCCTTACTCCAGAGTATTGAACTCAAGTGATTTTTATGTTGACATTATCTAAAGGGTAATGATAAAAATAAAGTTGCAAAATGATACTCACATTAATTTCTACCTTGCCACCAGCCATCATTCTCTGGGGGGTCAAGTGGAGACAACTTTACCTTCCTCCCAAAACTCTCTCACTGACCATGACAGGAGGCAATTTTATTTAATGAAGACACCCATACTTCAGTATAAAGGTGTCAAGTGAGTTATTCATGAGCTCCTTTGTCTCCAAAGCATTTCAGCTGCTTCATCTCACTGTAAAATTGTAAAATAAAATTAAAGTTTTTTTGTGGAAGTGCAGCTGTTGCTTTGAAAAACATCTGTTTATCAACTCATACTGGGAGGCAGCAACATCCTCAGCTTCTGCTGTCAAGCAGCAGAAGTAAAAGACCAACAGAACTGGGCAAACAGATACACTGGAGGGAAATGAGCATAACTGATAACATCAGCACTGTGAGGAAATCAACATTCAGATATTTTTAGGTTCCTCATTTGCTGCAATTAATATCTTGAGCAGTACTGAAAAAAAAATGGAGCAGCTGAGCTTTTTTCTCATCTATATTCCCCTTTCTTTCACATAAGACTGTTCTTTACTGTGAGGAATTTCATTGCAGACCAGCCCTGTCATTAGTGCAGTATGTTGCTATGTATCTTCACTCTTGAGGAAACCAATACAGTCAGCACAGCTATACATAAGCACAGCAGTCTGCATCTCAGCTAATTTCAGAGCCAAGATCCACATACTCTGATTCAATTATGGAGCAGAATTCACTGCAGCAACCATGGGCCTTATTCCTACCTCACTGGCTACACAGTTGTTTAAATTTGCACAGATGAGCAAAAGTGTTGCAGACGAAAAGATTTATTTTTTCTTACTTGCTGGTATTTTAGTATTGTGGAAGTACAAGTAAGCTGCATTTAGAAATATGGTTAAAAATCAGCATACCCTTAGAAGTCAGACCAGACTACATATGAGCTGCTTGCTGAACCTACTACAGCACTCCAGAGGTTTGTGATAGCAGGAACACCACAAGCTTTTGGCCTTTATTTCACCAACTACATCCTCCAGCCCTGTGGGGAAAGCTCTGGCTTATAAGATGAGTTACCATGATTTATATGTTCACTTCTTATTATTATTGTTAAGTGCTTTCTCGTAATCATTTAATCATAAAGTGCAGCTCTGTGCTTATGTATATTTTTACAGAGTATGGGCACATCTACCAAATAACAGATAATCTGGTACATTCCATTACTATTTAGCAAATATTAAAGAATTCACTTTTACCTGTCACTTCTCAGCCTCTGTGCCCAGAGGAGGACACAGAGGGACAGAAATAACATTGTGTAGGCTATTTGCTTGTGACATTTCCTAATTTTGGGGCACTTCATTTCTCAATCTCAATATTTATATTTGTATATGATGTTTCAACTAGAATAGTCCTATCACAATGACATCTATCCTCAGCTATAATTTTCAGTTATCAAACCAAAGTGACATTTTCAAATGTGATCATCATCTTAAAAGCTCAAACATAAAGATAAGAAAATATATAATCATAAAAAAATTTACTCTCTTCAGTGCAGAAGTAGATTTCAATTACTCCTAATTAATTCTGGTTCTGCTGACATTGGTATCTGGTTTAGTATTGCTGCCTTGCCAACTGGATGCTACTTTCTTCCTCCTGAGCATGAAGATTTTTCTCATTTTTAATTTAACTGATAATGTCGGATTTGGCTAATAGCTGCTGTGGCAGCTATAGTGTTTTCTCTCCAAGTTCTATACAATGCTAAATTTCACACATGATCAGGAGAAGTTACAAGAAAGTGCTTTTAGAATTTCAGCAATCCCATCTGCCCAGGACAGAACTTCAGGAAAGGAAAGAGGGATCAACAGGCTGATTCTTTTCCATCAGTAACCATTGGACTGCAGAAAGCAAGAAAAAGGCAACCCTGATGGATCTGCCAAGGAACAAAGAAATTATCCAATAATATTATGAGATTGCTGTCCAGTGGCTTGACTGACTGCACCAAGTAAAAGCTAATGCTATTGTCTTCAAGCCTTCAGAAGAGAAGAACCTTTTTGATTAAGGCTTTCTGCCAGTGTTGTGAAGGTAGAGACAGACCAAAATCAAAATCAGTGCTCCCACTGGGGACAGTCCATAGGTACCCAAGTACCCAGAAAAGAGGGAAATGTCAGAAAGACACAAATTCTGCATCTCAAAATTCTTGGGTTTTTTCTTTTTTTGTTTGTCTTCAAGCCTTCAGAAGAGAAGAACCTTTTTGATTAAGGCTTTCTGCCAGTGTTGTGAAGGTAGAGACAGACCAAAATCAAAATCAGTGCTCCCACTGGGGACAGTCCATAGGTACCCAAGTACCCAGAAAAGAGGGAAATGTCAGAAAGACACAAATTCTGCATCTCAAAATTCTTGGGTTTTTTCTTTTTTTGTTTTTTTAAATCACAAATTCTGCATCTCAAAATTCTTGGTTTTTTTCTTTTTTTGTTTTTTTAAATTAAGAATGCTGCTAACTAAATTACTTTCCATTTGCATATCTCTGCTGAGGTTTCTCAGGATAAGATATTAGGATCTTTCTGGATCTATAGAATCAAGGTTTACTACAGCTGACATTAAAAATTCCACAAAGGAGAATCTGTCCTTCTTGCAGACATCAGCAGCTATAATATTTCTCACATAGTTTTGATTTGTAACTACTCCAAGCAGCAGACTCTCTGAACATCTGTTCACTGAATATCCCAGTGAGACTGGTTTTGTATTGCAAATTTCAAGCATCTCTGATATTACCCTGCAGTACCAGCAGCTTTGCTCTCCTTGCTGAAATGTTTTTAATGTGGATATCTTAGAAGAAATAGACATGTCTGAAAGATAATAATTGCCCATATATATATATTTTTAAATTCCCACACATTTTTTAAACCTTGAAGGATCTTGTATAACTCATACCCAGGATCCTGCTTCACTATTCTTTTTAGCCTTCTCTTTTATTTGCATTTAATTTTCTTTCCATGGCATTTCTTATAACTGGAAAAGTTGTTTGACTTTTCAGATGATGACTTTTCATTTAGATGCCTGAGCAGAATGCACTCTTCCATGAAAGCCTCAATGTCAATTCACTAAAATAGAAAATCATGTTTAACATTTGAGATCAGGCCTCATCTGGCACTCTCATTTATTATAAATCTTTACAGTGCTATCTATCTTACAGTAAATTTTTAGGCCATTATCCTGCACTTACTTAACTTTTGCACCTGTGTATAGCCCTGTGTAAATTCAGTGCTCTTTGGTGAATTTTAAAGGTAAACAAGTACAAAGTGATCTGGCCCCCAGGGTATGGGATTACCTGACTGTGTTTAAGTACCAAGAGTTAGCACAAGAAAGACTCAGCTATGCTTACAAAGGTAGTAAAATTCCCCTCTCCCCCCCAACTCTCATACTCTGTTTTTGACTTTAGCTCCTAATACTTTGTGAACTTTTTCATATTGATTTATCCCAATATTGCAAGTTAATAAATACTACATTGACAGCATAAGCTTTTCTAGAAATGAGTACACTCTTCTGTACCTATATTAGGACATACATTTCATAAAAATGTGTCTTGTTTACCTTGAGAAACCAAAAGAAAAATAAATTAGCAACCAAAAAGAGATGGGAAAGAAAAAAAACAAAGCATGATGTCTGAGCAGTTCTTACTCTATCAAGTGAATTACACTGCAAATAAGTATGCTCATTAAATTTTAACCAACTCATTGGAAAAGATCCTCTTGTAAACTATCCATAGTTTTAGAGAAGGCAAGGCTTGCCAAGTGTTTATAATTTAAACTAAGTGCAAAGTACAACAGTGCTCTAAAATACAACTCTTCAAAAATGCTTGTCTGCTTGCTAAAAAAGAGGGTACATATTCCCTACAAACCCAAGGATTCCATCAGCAAGGGCTTTGCTTTTGAGCCACTCTACTTTGAATGCTTCTTCTGTGGCTTCATCAGATCCATTAATGGTTTCCACAAGGCTACAAGGCATGGACGTTGTTTAATAGCTAGACATGTACAAGCAAAACCACCAGACATCCCTAGAAGTTTTAATTTCAAAGGGCAGTCTTTTGGAAAACCTTTTGTCTCTAGCTGTGCTTTTTTTAGGACAGGCTAATCCTGAGTTTTCTGCACCCAAACAGAGGGGATTGCAATATCGGTTATGAGTAGAATTGGAGTGGTGGTGTAGGAAATATTTGTAAAACATCTAACTGACCAAGCACAGAGAGGAGCTACACATCTGTGGCCCAAATCCAATTGCTTTTCTAGTATTAGGGCCAGGACAGTTGATGCACCACACCCAGAGCAGTAAACAGGAAAGGCTGCATCCACTACTTTGTCCAGCAGTGCTGCGTGACAAGGGGAGACACAGGATATGTCCAGGCAGATCCAAGCACGCAGATGTGAGCTCTCCAGTGCTGTGCTCAGCCAGGAGACAGGTTGCACTGGTGCAGAGAACTGAAACTCTGCCTGCACCTCTATGCATAGATATTTTTTTCTTTTTTTCTTTTCTTTTCTTTTCTTTTCTTTTCTTTTCTTTTCTTTTCTTTTCTTTTCTTTTCTTTTCTTTTCTTTTCTTTTCTTTTCTTTTCTTTTCTTTTCTTTTCTTTTCTTTTCTTTTCTTTTCTTTTCTTTTCTTTTCTTTTCTTTTCCTTTCCTTTCCTTTCCTTTCCTTTCCTTTCCTTTCCTTTCCTTTCCTTTCCTTTCCTTTCCTTTCCTTTCCTTTCCTTTCCTTTCCTTTCCTTTCCTTTCCTTTCCTTTCCTTTCCTTTCCTTTCCTTTCCTTTCCTTTCCTTTCCTTTCCTTTCCTTTCCTTTCCTTTCCTTTCCTTTCCTTTCCTTTCTTTTCTTTCCTTTTCTTTTCTTCCCCAGCTGATTTCCAGTGTTACAAATTTGCCACTGAATATTCAAAGGTGGCATCAGCAATTAGTTCCAAATGATGCACTTGAGCACAGAAGGAGGATTTGCTAATCTAAAGTGATGTATCTCCTGATAGAAGTGAAGAGAGTCCTCTAGAACTTGCAAAGAGAGGGAAGAGGAGGGAAGGTACCCTGTGGGAATAGGTCCAGCAAGAGAAGATAGGGAACACAATGGTAAAGTCACTGGCAAGGAGGATGAGAGAAGGATGATAGGAGAGGTCCCAGGTCACCCACAGCCACTGTAGCAAAATGTGGGATCACTCAAAGGAGGGAGATGAAATAGGGCAGGAACAGCTTGGGAGATGCTCTTTACTTCTATTTGCAAGAGGCTTCTAAAACCTGATTGCTCTTTTTTACTGTGCCACTGACCATTCCTACATCTAGAGCTCTCCTTGCAGGTGTTGTCCTCCCCTGCTTCTCCATGGGAAGCTTCTCCTATGTACAAACTACTCCTAATGCACATCTACATGACACTCTCCTGAGCAATACTGGAAATCCTGCAGCTAACACCAAAGAGCTGCTGCGTCACAACAGCCCAGCCCAGTGCTGTTCATAGATGAAGGTTTGGACTCCAGGAGGGTTCCTTAACCATTATCCTTCACCTGAGCTCACCAGCTTAGGCATGGGAGCTGTACAACCTTGATTTGTGAGCCAGCAGGTCTGGCTACTCATGGCATCTCTGAACTTAACTGTATTGTAGAGCCTGGTTGTCTGCACTGATAAATGAAATTACTTCCAAGCCATTTAATCAAATCTTCATTTCACCAAGTTGCTTCCTATTAGTCACTGTCACCACACCTGATGTTGCTCCAAAGTCAGTCAGGAATAATCTCCTGCTTGCTAATCTTACTGAGAGTTTATTTGCTCCCCTTTACCCTTTCCAAACATCTAAATGCCCAGCAACTGTTTGTATCTCACAAGACATTGCCTGTACCTCACAAGACCACTGTAGGATTAGAAAATAGTTCCTTTGTGCTGCTACCAAAGGATGTATGCAGGGCTGCATGGCAGATGTAGCAAAGGTAGGAGCAGTACCAGACTTTCCCAAGTCTCACTAAGATTCATTCCTCAGTCACGCGACTAATTTATCCTCCTTACACGCACCTTTCTTCTCCACCATGATGAGATTTAATATCTAATCTCTGTACTGAATAATAATGTGTCATCTGTCAACTGCCTGGAATTCTTGCACTGGAAGAAAAAATGACAAATGTATACAAATGACAAAGCAAACAGTACTTTAACAATATTCAGTCTTTGCCAGTGAATACAAGCAATAAAACCACATGTAACTAAAGAAAATCAGATTTTTTATACTATTTAACATTCTATTGGCTCAGTAACATAAAAAGTATATATGCACAGACTAGCCTTCCTTTTAGGCCTGATCCTATTCCTATTTTAAATTCTGGCTTTAGATACCTCAACATCAAATCTATAAAGGACTTTAAGCACATTTGGTTGCAAAGGGCAGAAGTCATTTCTTTTCTCATGCTGCTGTAAATGAAGGATAACTTTGGTGAAGCTGCTGTGGCACCAGCAAAGGGCATGGAGTGAGGAAGCAAGCTGGCAGCACTCTGTGAGGAGAGGGTCAGCCAGCCCTATTCCATCCTGGAGTCTACAGGCAGGAAACAAAGTTTGAAGAGGGGTTTGTGAAGAGCATCTTGCTCTATACTGCAAGAGGTTCCAAGGGGAAAGCAGTTCCTGGGACCATGCCATAAAACATCTTGTGTTCTGTCTTTACTGTGGCCCAGGTCAAGCTGTCTAACCCAGGTGGGACCTCTTGTGTTCAACTCTGCAGCTGTGCCTTCTACATGAGCGAGAGGCAGTGAATTACCTCTGTGGTACCTTCCCCGGCTGCTGACTGCTGACCATGAACAGGCTGCTGGTGTTTGGGCTGGCAGTGACAGTGAGAGTCCAGCTGTGGGCTGTGTTATTTTTCCTATGCATCTCCTGTTTGTGACCTCAGGGCCACTGACTGAGGATGTCCCTGCTATAGGAGGGCTTTACCAGAAAATGAGGAGACCTTCTCCTCTGCTACTGAGAAACAATGCCTGATCCAAACTAACACCACTCAGGTGTCTCAGGTTTCTTATCTTTGAAAACGATATCCCAAGTATCTGTGGTGAGCTTGGAGGGGTGGCAGAGGGAAAGGTGTTGCAGTGGCTGTGCACATGGCTAAGCAGTGCCACCAGCCTGTCCCTGAGCACTAGCTCTGCTGCCCTGCACTGGGCACAGCTGCTCAGCTCTGACACACCCTGCCTTGGGAGAGAGGTTGGGAAGAGGTAGTGAGGCTGTGGCATGGTGCTGCAGGTGAGGGAGATGCAGCTCTGGCTGCTGGGGAATATGAACCGGCTGTGTTTTTCTCTCTCTGCGTGGGGGATTTGAGAGTTGGAGGTTGCTATCACATTGCAGGCCTGGCTGCTGTTACAGTGGCTTTTGCATAAAGAGCCAAGCAGTGACAGTGCAGCCCCTCTCAGGCTGATGCTGTATGAAAAGCTTTGTCACGTG
>NW_008656380.1:278-5267 GCF_000695815.1 Acanthisitta chloris | reverse complement strand
TGCTGAAAGTGCCTGCCCAATACCTTCTGCAGCTGCAAGGGTGGTGGTGTAGCTCTATTTGGAGTGAGAAAATGAGTCTTAAAGAGAATTTATTCTTGGTGTATTTACTAACAGCTGAAGCCATAGCCTATTGCAGCTGATTTGTTTGTTGTTTACATTGAGTTCATGAATTAACTAGAGGACAAGGTGGACCATTTACTGTGTTAAAATGTAACTAGGAAAATGGTATAAGGGCATACTATTTGCCCAAAAGGGAACTTACTTAGGTCAGAACTGCATAGGAAGCTTAAGACTGCAGCAGCAGCACTGAAACTCCTTTTTGGTCAATAGGTTATCTCACAACTGAACGCTCATTAGAATTGATTTCCAAGATTGAAGGCAAAATTTTTGAGAAGCAAATTAGCTGCAGTACACACAGACAAGTGAACATACAATGCTCTTTCACTTAATTGTTATTTCTTCAAATGGAAAATATGCATCTTACTTTGCATTAATGGCTAATGATTAATGTCCTTGTGCCTTTCTGTGATTATTTTTCACTTAAGAGTGTGGTTACCAGTAATAGTTTCTTAAAAGAAACAAGTGATGGTACATGAGCTGCCTCACTGAGCACAAAGAAATTTTCTTTATAATCTGTGCTCTTGTAACAGCCCCTTCTACCTAACATCAATCTCCCTCCTTGTCTGTGAGAACAGTTAACTTTCAGAATATATTGCAAGTTTTACATTTTAACTTGTTTCTGTGGGAGAAGAAATCATAGATCTTTTATTGATTTACTTATTTTTTAATTTTTATATTTTCTGTGTGTGACTTCCAGGATCATGTAGGTCTTCCCCTTGCAGCATTTCTCTGTTCAGGCATTCAAGCATCTGATGATATGACCTTCAGGAACCATTGCCCTGCAATGCAGTAAGGTTTGGTGTATTCTGGTTGAAACTGGGTGTTTGGATAGTTGCTGAAGGCTTTGTGAAATTCCTGAGTTAAAGGACAAATGATAGAATAACAGCGTTTTCTAATGCTTGATTTGTTGAGTGACCTTTTGCATCTATGGAATACAAAAGTAAGATAATCTTTCCAAACTTAAACTAAAAATATAACAAACATACACCTAATTTTTTTCCCAAGTTCGTGTGAAGCCATTGTTTTAAAAGAAATAAACTGCCAGGGACTGTGATAGAAAGCAATGGAAATGAGGCTGTACTTGCCTGGAAAAGTTACCTAAAAAGCAGTGTACTGTTTTTGTCCTTGCTCTTACAAAGATGTGTGCATGGGCTTAGCTTTATGCCCCTAAAGCTCACACTACATGCATAAATCTTTGTAAAAGGACTTTATAAAAGCCTCTTCCAAACACAACTAGTTGTGATATCACTGTAAGTTACAAAAATTTCCTGGAACCCAGAAAGTGTACATACAAGTAAATCAAAACAATTCAAGCATTTATTGCTAGAAAAAATAATGTCAGCTATGTAAACTGGATTGAAATGTGACTGATGAAAGCATGGTTTAGATCTGTGTGTGGTCCTCCTTCCCTCCCCTCCCACCTAATTAATATATGGATATTTGTCAAATGTTTTATGACACCAACTCTTATTCTCTACTCAATTGCTTACAGAAAAAAACTATCAGAAACTGCATCTTCCACAGCGTGCACAGTGAAGGCAGTTTTCACCTTCGTGTCATCTAATTTTTGAAAACAATTGGTCAGAGCTGGAAAACACTTACTATTCCTTAGTGGGTTTTTCATGCATTTAAGGTGTTAACAAGCTGGAGAACAGGGAATCAAATTTTACAGTTCATTAAGCATTTCTCATGTTTATCTTACAGACGGAATATCTTCATGCAAGCAACAATGCAAAGAATAGTAACAGTATTTGCATGATGAATCTATAGACAAAATGACAAGCTTGTCAACTATATTCCAAGCATGCCTGACAGCACAGCTGGGAAACCTGCCCCACGAGTTGCTTGTCATCAAAGTCTTCTTTGGTTTTGCAAAGAGAGTAAATAAAAAGAATTGTTATGAGGAACAATGGGTGAGATTCATTTGAGCTGGTTTGGGAAAAGCTAAATCACACTTTTCCAGCCAATCATTTTATACTGTCAAAGGGAAGCAGCTGCCAGCCAGGTCTCATGCCTTTTGCACCAGGACAAATCTGACATGATCTAAACCCTAAGATTAGTGAAATAACACATGAATTTGAGTGACTAGTCTTTGGTTGTAATGCACAAATAAAAATTCCCCGGATCTCCTAAATACTAAAATATCATGAGGAATTTGTTACTGGAGATTATGTATTATGTCATATTATATATGACAATTTATATCAATTCATATTCTGAAGAAAAATATACCTATCATACATATTACTACCATTCCTACTAGCACATCTTTGGAAGTAGTATATTTTTTTTTTTACCATGACCTTGGTCTCCCTCCCACATGTGATCACACAATTGTTTGCAGAACTGCTGCTGGCTGAGTTCAGAGCAAGTCACTGTGTTACTAGTTGGGTGGGGAGGGAAGGAGGACCACACACAGATGTAAACCATAGTTGGATAACTCAGATTCCAATCCAGTTTACATTACTGGCTTGTATTTTTTTTCCACCAAAAAATAAATACTTGAATTGTTTGGATTTACTGATATGTAGTATTTCTTAGTTATAGGGAAGTTTTGTAACCTGTAATGACATCACAACTTCCCTGTAAACAGGAAGGTTGAATCTCTCTTCCTATGATACTTGTTTGGCTTTGTTATCATGAAGTGCCTCTTAGACTGAACTAATGTACCCGCACAAGAATTTTAACGCACGTGAGGGCCATCAATGCCCCTGCACAAGGCATACTGGACTGTACAGAAAGTGACTCTGGCATATGGGGTGGATTAAAGCTCCTGGTAAGCATTGGATGCAGCAGAGTAGGTCAGTGTGGTTGGCATTGCTGAGTGCTGAGGAACACTTGCAATTCTGAGGGAGCAGAGCAGTCCCCTGTATTCCCCGAAGGTGTGCTCATGCCCCCAGGGTGATCAGATCACATCTGTTCCACCTCTAAGCTCACACTTATTTTGCAAACATAATTTCCCTGCCTCCTCGCTCAGTTTGTGGGGGTTCACTTTGTTCATGTCTTGGAGATGACAAGTTGTGGAGGTTACAACAGTGGGGTAGACTGGTTGTGAACACAGCCACTGTGCCATTTTTGATGAGAGTGGGCTGTATGGAGAGAGAAAAGCAAGTTTTAAGGTCAAGGAAGAAGAGAAAATTGTTCAAAGGAGAAAAAGCCCAACACAAAAAAGCAGCTGTGTGTGTTTGCAGTCAGAGGTATGACTGGCAAGACAGACTATTGTGTTCTGGGACAGTGTGTGCTTCCAAAATCTTCCTGCCATGGTCCATCTTAGATAAACTCTGAAGAACCGAGGCTGACACACCAACAAAGGTCAAATGGTGTCTGCTGGAGTGTTGGCCAAGGGAGTATTTGTTGTCATGAGACATTAGCATCACAAGTATTGAGCTCGTCAGTTATCAATTAACATCTTCAGGCACAGGAAAAGGCACAATTAGCACAAATTGTTAACAGCATTTTCATTTGATTGTGAGGATAACCTCCTGTTCAAGTTCTGCTGGAAGACAGCTGTTCCTCCATAAGCTAGTTTGAAGATATTATTCTATTATCATGAGTCATACTGTTAAATATGGCAATAGTTAGGTACAGCCCTACATCCTCTCCACAGGGCTGGTGTCACTCCCCCTGAGCAGTACCTTGTACCTGACTGAAGATACACAAAGAAGCCAATGACGTATTATGACTCCTCAGGTAACAAACTTTGCAGGCGAGAGGTCATTCACTCTCTGCCCTGCAGAGCCTCCTCAGGAGGACTCGTAATTTTTCTGAGCTGCTATGAGTATTTGCTGCTTTCAGTTGGGCTGCAAGAGTCAGTTGCTGAAATAGTCTTGCCCTCCTTTGAAACAATATGTTTTAAAATGTGAAAATACCATGACAATCTCCTGTCCCTAAAGGAACAACATTTCTGTGACACTCCATCCTTAAACACAAGCATCAATTATTCACCCACTAATAACTTCATCTAACAACCCATTCAGTGTTCCACACATTGAGCAGGCAGGCACAGATCTTAATTTTGGATTAGAGGAATTAAAGGTGTGCATGTCTTGTGCAGGTGAGAAGGAGGCTGAGATGCATGGTGTGGAGAAGATAAAGCAGTTTAATGGGATTTGGTTAACAAGGGCAGACATGATGAGCTAGTAATTCTTTCGGGGGGTTTATGGATGATAAACTGATGGCAATTTTAATGGAAGGAACCCTAACTATTCTCTAAAAATGTTATGTAAATGTGTTACATTCGGACTTTTTTTCAGAATTAATAGTAAACAAGCATATAAAAATTAAACCACATTGACTCCCCTAATGTTTTGTGTTCAGGAACATGGGTAACAACATGAGCCCCACATTGTTAATGACTGAAAGCCAGCAGTGGGTTTTCTCCTGGGCCAGACTGTGTGGCCTGACACCAAAGTGCTATGAAGAGATCTTGTTGACTCTTCTGTAGGTCACAGATATTTGCAAGGATCACCTTCAGGTTGATTAGCTTATTCTTTTAAATTCCTCAAAGGACTTCTGGGAAGAAAGGCTCTGAAAAACAGGGTGAGACACAAACATCCTCCTGGCTGGGATGTACCCAACCCTCCCAGCTCCGTCATGACCTGCCTGACTTCTAAGGTGTTGCTCAACCTGTGAACATTTACAGTGACACTGCTGACAGAGAAGTAATAAAGAGGAGTCTCATCTGAATGAATAAGGGGCTCTTTACAGTTTAGAGAAGTAATAAAGAGGAGTCTCATCTCAGTGAATAAGGGGCTCTTCACAGTTCACGTTAAAGCAAAAACAACAGAGAACATGATGAGATGCTTCTCTGTCACAGTCATAGCTGATCTGTTAGGGCTCACCGCAGGGTATCACGTTAGGGCATTTCCT
>NW_008656380.1:0-233 GCF_000695815.1 Acanthisitta chloris | reverse complement strand
AACGCTGCTGCGGGAGGACACTCCATCCTTGGAAGTGTTCAAGGCCAGGTTGGATGGGGGGCTGTGCAGCCCGGTCTAGCGGGAGGTGTCCCAGCCCATGGCAGGGGATTGGAACTGGACGATCTAGTCTAGTTAAGGGCCCTTCCAACCCAAACTACTCCGTGATTCTGATCTGGGGAGCAGCCCGCGCGCTGCTGAGCCCAGGAGGTGCCGCGGGGCGAGGCGAGGCAGCC